>NW_026712332.1:2478868-2592937 GCF_030504385.1 Musca domestica | reverse complement strand
AAGTGATTGAAGTGATTTTTTTAATCGAGTTTGCTTAGCATCTTTCAGTCAAGTCGGTGTAGTATTTTACATTTAAAATATTTGAAATGAAGGTAAATGTAAAGCATCTTGACCCTAATGTAAAATAATAAAAAAAAATTTTGGTTTATTTAATACCATTGAGTGTTTTCACTTTTAAAAATAATGATTTCTCTTTTTAGAATTTGGCCACTGAAATCAAACATACTAAAACCCCAAATGAAATAGCAATTTTATTTTTTAAAAACCATTTGTATCAATTCATAGGGGGGCTTAATTGTAACATGCATAGTTAATCGCTCTGATTCGATCTTTTGTGTATTAATCAAATCAATCTCTCTCTCTGTGCCTCTCTCTCTACAAAGAAAATCAAAATCAAATCAATCATGTGAGCTCTTTGATTCTACTAAGTGTGATCGAGCCTACTCAATCATACTCGTTGGAGCCCTAGTCTACAATATAGTTATGTTAGTCAAGGATTAAAGCAGAACAGTCGTATCATAAAACAGTCGCATTCATGATCACAGAAGATCTTATTGGCCCTTTTAAAACTCGATATGATCGTGTTTACCTGCAAAGAGGTCAGCTGAAAATGTTAAACTTCGGTTTCCACCAGAACTCAAGCTCCGGCCATGCTATAACAGCGATGGTCGCACTCCGCTCGTAATCGACCGTGGCATCAAAATAAATGCCAAATATTATCGCGAAAATATTCTGGAGGTTGTATTATAGCCTTGGGCAAGTAACATTTGGCCGCAGACTTTGGACATTCCAACAGGACTCAGCACTCGCCACCCAAGAATGGTTACAAAATTAGGTTCCTCGCTTCATTTCCAGAGCACAATGGCCATCAAAATCTCCGGATACCAATCCGTTGGACTATTGTGTATGGAGTATTTTGGAAAGCAAGGTTGGCACTAAAAATACCAAAGTGTCGATCACCTCAAGCAAGCGCTTCGCAGGGGAACGGGCCAAATACTACAGAACAACAAGCGGCAGCGTGTGACGGTTTCATTGGCCGTTTGAAGGCCATAATTCGTGCCAAAGGTGACCAATTCGAACAAATATAAACTTTTTCTAAAATTTGATACTATTTTCAAAATTTGTTGCTTTCATTCAATAAAATTTAAAAAAAAATAATTATCGCGTTTGACTTTGTTGCAGTTTTTTATCTCGCCCTGTACTTCTTTTTCGTTTTGGTTATTTTTAACAAGCTTGGTTACAAAAATACAAGCAAATGAAATCATCACAAAAAATTTTAACTTGGACAGTCTACCGTTAAATTGTAAATACAAATTTACGACAACAACACGTTTTATTTGTTGTTTGAACTGTTTACTTTCATATTGTGATAATATAGACAAAACATTGACTTTTGTCCAAAGAATTCTCAGAGCAATGAAGCACTGGTCTTAAAATCCAAATATAGCTATTATACTCCAAAAATATTACTCTAAGAATTCATACAAAAAAAACTTAAAATGAAGCGATTTAAAAATATACATATAATTGTTTACTCATGCAATTTTGTATCTACTAGTATATACCCACATAATACCATGTCTAAAGCGATTATATATTTTTTTTTATTTTTTAATCCTGGAATTTAAAGTTATTTTGTATAATTCCATTTAATTGATACGGATATTTACCTTGGCCTCTAAGGCTAGATTTACCATGATAAAACTTATTTATGTTTTTTGCAACTCAATTTACGCTTTGCCAATAGCTTAAGGTCTTTCTTGCCAGTCCGCCTGGTCATCATTTGCACAAACTTGTTATGTCATTCAGACTCTATGCACTGCACTTTATCCAAAAGTGTGCGGATATGACGTTGTATTGGATGTGTACGTGTTTATGTGTGCATGTGTGTTGTTTGTTTGTCCTAGACTTTGTACCTAATATCTCTCCAACATATTGTCACACATACACTCTCTTTACTATATCACACATTCCCTTCTGCAAATAAACCGGATATCTAGAATGTTTTACAGGCAATAATCACTTGCCTAGTGTCTTTGTGGTCAGAAGAAATGTAGAGTCCAGTCCTATTAACATGAGGATAAGTAAGACAATTTTTTGCATTTTTTAATAAACTGCCTCATTTTAGTGCAAATTTGGATTTGGAAGTGGGAGATATTGTCAATCAAGTTTGTTGAAACTTTCAAAATAAATAAAGTCATATTCGCTATTGTTATAAATCTTCAAACTGATATTACCATCAGGTTATATCCCCAAATTTGCGTGAATTTAACAACTCTGAGAACTTGATCCACATCAAAGCTACACGTAATGCCCCTTAATACACAAATGACACATCGAAGGTACGCACGTAAATATAAATATATCAAACTCGTTGGATGCAAACAGCTGGATCAGATTATACTTAACAAAACATCGACATCCACAATAACGTATGGCCATGTAAGATGGATAGAAGCGAATGCATGTTGACTTACATAAATCAAAATTGATATTTCGACAACAAGTGCAAAAAAAAGAGTATTAAACGAACATTTTCAAATTAGGTGAAGACAAACATTTCGAGATTTGTCATTGATAACTACTGACATGCGTCAGGCAATTCTTAGTTTGATATTCATCAATATAGGACACAAAAGACACTAAAAACTTTGGGATGTGTGAAATTTAAAGAGAATCAAATGTCTATTTCGCTTTTATGAGCGTTTTGTTATTCAAAGTTATGACCTTTATGGTGGAGGCATCTACCATCTTCACAACAGATCTTGTGTAATCCAAAATGTTAGGATGTGCGATATTTGAAAAAAATCTGATGCTTATGAGATATATAATTATTGAAAATGTTGACCTGGTGTGTGGGAGGTTCCAGAAGGAGTAGTCGGATATATTCCATCTTCACACCTGATCAAAGAAAAATAATCTCTGGTTTGTTTAGCGTTTTATGAGCTTCATGTATATTCAAAAAGTTGACAGCTTTGTGGGTGAGGTGCAAGAAAAAGTGGATCGATATCCACCATCTTCACACACATCTTGTGTGAGTAGAAATGTTGGGATGTGTGAATCGGGTGCCTATTTCGCATTTATGATATATATAATATTCAAAATTTTGACCCGTTGTGTGGGAGGTATCAGAAGGAGTGGTCCGATTTACTTGTGTACAAGATCTTGTGTTGGTAAAAATATTGAGGTGCGTGATACTTGAAAACAATCGAACTCTTATTTCCGATTTGACAAGAGTTATAATTATTCCAAATTTGACCCTTTGTGGGGGAGGATTGGCAGCGTCTTAACGAAGAACGATTCAATGATGCATTGGTAGATTCTGCAATGCTTCTGTCTGATATTCACTCCAAAATCGACAATTCTGCTTAGCCAAAAATGAGCTTCATCATTGAATATAACTTCAATCGTAGTTAATTTCGAGTTTTATGACCTCCTTGGATATTCAAAATGTTGACCCTTGGTGGGTGAGATACCAGAGGGAATGGACAAATATATCCCATCTTCACAGTAGATCTTGTGTTAGTAGCAATAAAGGTTGTGTGAAATATGAAGAGAACCGGATGCTTTTTCAGATCTTACATGGCAGAATTAAGAAGGAAAAGCTATGCAATCCTATGTTTACAATGTTTTCAAAATTATTCATTGGACAATATCTCATTGTCAAAATGTTTATTTATAAATCCATTGTACATACACAAATCAAAGATCGGAACCTGTTTTCTATTCAGTGAAATTTAACAAGATAAAATACCGAAAATGCAAACATGGGAATGAAATGACATATGATATATTCAATACTTTGGCCCTTTGTGGGGCAGATACTAGGAGGAATGGTCCGATCTCTTTCATTTTAATTACAGATCTTGTGTTGATGGAAATATTGCAATGTGCCAAGTCTGAATGGAAGATTTTATAATCATTTGGTTATTCAAAACTTTAACCATTTGTGGGGGAGGTACAAGAAAGAATGGTCTCAACCATCTTAATAACAGATCTTGTTTTGATGGAAATATTGTGATGTGCCAAGTCTGAATGGAACCAACTGTAATTTCGCGTTTTATGAGCTTAATGGATCTTGGATTAATAAAATATTGTTATGTGTTTAATTTGAAGACAATCGGACTCTTACAACACATTTATAAGAATTTTAATTATTACAAATTTTTACCCTTGACTTTGTGGATGATATTGTTCATTTTCTCACATGACCCTGAATTGATTCAAATACTAGAATTTGCAAAGTTGCAACAAAATCGGATTATCCGTTTTCTTTCTGCGCAGGATTTTTTTTATTTTTAAATTTCGACATTTGGGTGGAGGTACCAGAAGAAGTGGGCCGATATTGTCCATCTCCGAACTCGATCTAAGTTTGATAATAATATTCCGATGTACCAAGTTTGGCAAATCGGATACTCCCTTCGAGAGTTATCGTGTGTTCCAGCCAGCCAGTAAGAAACCTACATACTTGTGGAAAGCATCCATGGAATGTCATGGTTTCGGAAAGAGTCACCAATCCTCATCTTCTATTGAGCTTACGATCCCGTCACTTCGGTAACAAAAATCTTGCCATAGAATTTATTTTTAATAACTTCTGGGGAGAATATCCCCAGACAAAAACCATGGAAACTGATGATGATTAGTGGCTCCTTCGCAAACTTTAAAACTTAACTTTCAAAAATAGATAAAACAAGTAAAAACCCTTCACCATAAGGCAAAGAAAATCTTTAAAAATAAAAGAATAGTGATTGAATATTGGGTCCACTTCAATTTTTGCCAGTGAGATCGGTCTTAAAATGCCGTAAAGTCGATGGTACATGTCCTGCTAAAGTGGTTATTATCTATTGCGAGTTTCAAATAACAAATTCGGAGGTGCAGCCTTATAAGTGGTAAAAAAATAATGAGCCTATTCCAGCAGTCTTCTGCCATAGAAGACAGACTCATTAAAAACTTTACTAAGCAAATTTTAAACGATTCCCCTGATAAATGTAATTATTTGGTTAACTAATTATCCGATGAGGAAGCCACATCACTAAATCTCACAATCGTGATTAAGTACACTTCTAATTTACAAAAATACTCCCTAATTTCCTTTAATATCCACAGCTTAAGCTATAACCTTATTGTTTCTATTACTTTAATCCGAAACCCTTCATGAAAGTGCTTTATCCTCACTTTTAAATCCTTTGTATAACATTTGATCATTTGATACATTTTTTATACATATTTAAAGTATTTTTTATATTTCATATTGCATTTTATAGAACCGCTTAATGGAAGCTCTGGATAATATGAATCGGTATCGACAAGGTACAACGTGTCATTTTTTAAAGCTTCTAATTGTCACTATGTTCTTCAAAACAATTTAAACCAAACTAATGAGACCATGAAAAACACAATTGAATTCCGTATTTCTTCATTATTGGCATATAACTAAGAAATAGATTTTTATTTGTTGTTTCTTGATTTTATAATTTTCATCTTTAGGGTTTTTATATTGGTTGTTTATATAAAATATATTAAAATTTAGTTTGTTCTTCATATGAATTAAGACGTTGCGGATTCTGCGTGTGTGGTTAGATTATGTTGTAATGCTAGGATCTCCATATTTCGTTCAGTTGCTACGAATTTTATTTATGTGCTATTGAAAACAATATGCTTGTTGGTAGTAGAGGGAGGGGTGTAAATTGCAACAGTTGTTTGGTTTTGGGGTATGGTATGGAAACATTGAGGAGGCTCTATAATCAAAATATGTTATTTTTTCTCATTATTAACCAACATGGAGAAGGAAGCGTCAGGTGAAAAAATAATAAACTGTATGACATTATCGAATAATGAGTTAGAGTTAGCATTTATAAATAGTTCCAATTACTAAAACATGTTATGTGTAAGACGACATAATGAAAACGACTATTCTCTTTCACCAATAAATCACTGATAGTCACCAAAATAATGGGTTAAAAATTTCAATTGATTTCTACATAAATATTGAGTTAAAATTAAGCTTAGATTATTATTGGATTTCTATGATTTGTTTTGCTTTATTGGTTTTCATCCATTTTTCACCAGTGAGAAACGCAATGGTAGTGGTTTACGAATTTACATCAACATATACCACATAAACCCGTGACGTTAATTTCAGCCACATGTCGCATGTCGACGCCAATTCGTCCAATCCCATTGTGTTTCAGCACTTGTTCCATAGTTAATTTATATGATCTCTTCTTGAATCTGTATGATGTGTATGTATATATGTGTGAAGTCACAGTTCTTTTGTAGCTGGTATTTTATTTGGTGTTAAAATTGTTTGTCCAGTCAAGTAGTTGCTGTAGTGTTTTATTGATTTATTTGTTAACATTAAAAATTAATAAAGTTTTGATGTTTCGGTTCTTCTCCTTCTTCATCGTGTGTAGTTTTCTAATAGTAGTTGTTATTGTTGCGGATAAACCAGGCAATTGTTTTGAGGCGTTGGCAACTGCATTACAAATCTGCAGTAGCTTTCTCGACATGATTACCGGCATCTGAACCCTCTTCGGTGGTTTTTTCTGTTGTTGTTTCTTCTACATTATCACGAAATAGACGGGCGTACTTAAAATGTTTATGACAGGTTTCTTTGTAGTTTTTAACTGCATCTTCACAATTGCCAAAGATACCATCGCGCAGCGATTCAAATATCTTTGTTGCGTCCTGAAGAAAGAAAACATTTATGTATTATTAAAAAGAATATAGAGAATAATTACATATAGACCACAAATTAGATATTTGATAGAAGAAAATAAGGTGTATAAAGATTTGCATTTTCGATTAACAAACCCTTACACAACAACGACAGAAATAACTATTTTCCATGATTGGAAATATTTTAAACTCTATAGCTTAACATTGGGTGCTTATGATCTTTCGCAATAGCAAAACTAGTTCCTTGACTACTTACAAGCAGAGTTTTAACCAAAATAGTCAAAGAATTCAAAAAATATTCTTTTTTTTATCGTTTTGAATGGTAGTTATTCTCCGCTTTGTCAAATTTCAGTTTATTTTTCATAGGATTATATTAACTGTATTTAAAATTATTTCAGTAAACTTCCAGATTTTTAAAGAATATTTTCGATATCCCCTTACAGTGTAGGGCTTACAGTAAATAACGAAAATACGCCAAAAAGCTCACCAGAATATTAAATTGTAGGAGAAAATTGAAATATCCTATGATTGCATGGTGCAATAAATAGACGCATGCTTGAATTGCAGCAGCTGGAAATTTTACAGTCTTGCCAAAGGCGTGAGTTTTTGAAAATAATTTTAGGGAGGGAAATCTCTAAAATCATCTTCCACAATTCCTTTCATGTGAATTTTTTAAAAATATTTTAAAGGATTTTTAGCTGTTGAAAATGTTGTATAATGTTGTATATATTACGTACTGTATATATTTTGTTTTGACAAGAAAAAAAGAGTCTCAATAAAAATATGCTGAATTTTGAGACATAATTAAAACACGAACTACAACCCAATGCTAATTATAACTGTCGACATAGTCTCATTTCTCCACAGATTCATTGTCGATTGTCGCATACTAAATGGTCAACAACTTACCTCCAATTTAAGTTTAGCTACATCATATGAGGTAATCAACTTAATGGCCGCTTCTTGCTTTCCAGCATCCAATTCATACATGATACGCGCAGCTTCGTATAAATGCATTATGGAAGAGCTGTGCTTCGCTATGAACTCGTCGTTCAGTTGCTGAGCACTCTTAGTACCTATCAGTTCTTTAACGGCTTTATCTACGACCGTTTTGACGGCAACGTTTAGATCTTTTGTCAATGTTGGCAGTGCTCGTATTAGGCGCACTATGCAACTGTGCACTTGCGGATGCCCGGCATCGATAGCGAGTGCACGTTTAATCGATTGAATCATAAGTAAGATTTTACTCTTGCGCGAGTACAATTCAAAAGCCAGCAAATGTGTTTCAATGCGTTCTTTGGCTAATTGCTGGAGAGGTTTCAAAAACTCGATGGCCTTCTCCAATGGATCGTCGGGACGTTCAAGCTTTTCAGGAATTAGTTCATCGAGTTGTGGGGCCTCGGGATCAGCCTCTTGATTTGCTTGTTGTTTCGACTTTTGATGTTGTTCGCGTTTGATTTGTGCTTGAGCAGCTTGTGCACTTTCGAGTTCGGCTTTCTTCTTAGCCTTGCGTTGTTTGCTACGGAGTTTCTTCAATTCAGATGGAGGCAGATTTTCTTTAAAAAAAGAAAGTAATTCAATTATTTCAGACGTCATAAATTAGGCATTTAAATATTGTACTTACCCGTGTCAATCTCTTCAATCGTTTCCTCAGACTTCAGAGGTTTGTCATAGAGACGAATATAAACTTCAATGGCACATTTGGCTGCCTTAAAGTAAAATGGATGACGACGCAAAACATCCTCCAGTCGCAAAAGACCTACATAGGCACGCATTGTCATTTTTCTCATGCAATATGTGTGGAAATCAAATTGATCCTCAATGATTTCGGCAAAATGCCTATCGACCTCATGACACTTTTTAAGCGATTCTCCCCAGCGTTCCATACGCTGGTAAGCCAACGCACATTCTGTCTGGAACCACATACACTGCATTTCATTCAGATTTTCCATGGCCGAGACTCCCTCTCGGGTAAATTTACCACAAATATCTTCAGCTTCTTTGATTAAATTTGCTCGCAACATATATTTGGCACACTTGGAATTGATATACCGATCCGCCGTATCCATGCTTTGAGCCTCGTCAAGCCACATATAAGCCTCAACAGGGTCGCCAGCATGTTTATAAATACGTCCCTTGGTAATAAACAATTCGATCAGTGTTGGGGTGTGTTCAATAGCAGCATTGATATACTCGAGGGCCTTATCTGTTTCACGTTTATAGTCGTAATGTTGGGCCAGGAACAAAAGCGTCCACACTACAGCCGACGCCGGCTCTACGGGCAAGTTTTTATCAGCATCCTCTCGTGAGAAGTGGCCGGAGCGAGTTAAGTTTTCATAATACTGCAGGATAAGCTTCTCCATGACGGCAACCTTTTCCGGTTGTGTGTGCAAAGAGCGAACATTAACAAACAGTGGTGGAACTCCCTTACGAAGACCCCTTCTTAGGTAGTTATCTAGGACAGTTTGAAAAGCATCACCAGTGGCAACATCTAAAGGCAGCCGTTTGGGGCACATGGCTCGGGGGTAGGTTTCTTGGAATTTCTTGAAAGCACTTAGTTTCTGATCAGCATCCGAAATTTGTTTAGCCAAAAAGAATTGACTATAGTAAAGGGTATTTTCGGGATTACGATCGATAAGTTCCTCAAAGATAGGCACAGCCTTGGATTGTTGACCGATTTTAATATACAGATCACCCATGGCTTCTTGAACGGCCAATTTGTCTACCATTTGATTTTCGTATTTGATCAGATGTTCCAATGCTTCCTGATATTTGCCAGCTTCAACAAGAATTTGATTTTGATACAAAAGAAGTTCGGAGTGTCGATAATCATTTGGTTCCTAAAAGCATAAATCTGTTATTGATAATTGCTTTGAAAATATAAGTTAGACTTACAATAGATGTTTGCGATTGATTAAATGCATCCAATATACTATTGGCCATTTCTAAATCGCCCAGCAAATGATAACTCATCGCAAAACCAATCCATGATGCGTGCTGAGATGGTCGTAGTTTGAATAAGTGGTGCCTAGTCTCCTTGTAGCCTTCCAAGTCGCGCATTTGTATCTGCAGCAATGACAAATCTTTGAGAATTTGTAAATTGTCCTTCTCCCATTTCAAGGCATTGCGATAGCATTTAATGGCTTCATCGTATTTTTTATCACTTCGTTGCAAAAGGCCGTAGACGTGCCAACACACATGAGATCTCAAGTCATTACGTAAACCTAGACGCACATATTTATAGGCCTCCTCCCGGCGACCAAGACCATTTAGTGTCAGGCCTTTCATGGCCAATGTTTCACCATGTTCGGTGTATTTGGGATTTGAGAGAATTTGTTTGGCCAACTTCAGGCCATTTTTGTACTGCTTCATTTCGTAACATTTCTGAAAATATAAATGGATAATGTTGAGTGATTTAAACGCGATAGTTTATATTCGTAAGTTATAATTAAATATAATACATTTTTTGTATTACTACCAGTCTGTTTGGAAAGTATTCACGTATTGCTCAAGGTTCCCAATATGTCTATCTATTTTATACCTTCGAATTTCTATTCATTCTACTAGCATCTACTATAAATTATAACTGAAATATATGTATGTCCAATATGCACCCGGCGCAGTTATTGTTTTAAATCCCATGGTTATTATTAAACAGAACAGATATACACTCTAGATCTAAAAAGAAACGACTGATTACAATAGAAGACACCATAACTGCACTTGTAGTTTGTTTTGAAACTCCAACTCCATGTCTTCTTTTATACAAAAAATAATCATTTTCTTTTAATTATTTTCCATAACACATCACCGAACACAAGACAAACTAACAATAATAATCTGTCCCAGACAACTAATAGTGTCAAGCAAGCATGCATGAATGTTTAAAAATGGAATTATTGTTCTTTGCTTTCGTTTTGAGGCCAGTATCGCCCTCAACTTTGAGGTTATGTTTAATAAATTTGCACAAAATATTCAACGGAAAATTTGAGCAAACAGAAAACATTAACAAATTATTTAATCCAAAACATCATTCCAATTAACCTTGGCAATGTCCTACGATCCTGTTTAACCAATACAATATACACAACATTGGCCAAGCTAAGAAAATGGGAGGGGGTGGCATTTGCAGCACGCACACAAACGATAATAGCAAATACGAGCACATCTTACAAAACGATTTTCTTCAACACCGCGACACACAGTATATGGGATTGCCTACTTGATATGCGGTTGCTGTTGCAAACGTACCATTAACTTCCTAAAGAGAGCACTCTCTTTGGGGGGCAGTGGATCGCTGGAAGGCATATTTCCGTAGTTTGCCTATTCGATGATACTTTTTCTTGAAGAACACCGGTTACACTTTAAGCAAGCGAGCGAATCAGCACTCAATCGGTCGAAACACGCTTATGTCGACAAGAGAACACCAACACTCAGTTATACTTTCCAGATGATCCGCACTTGGTTCACTTAGACCGTCTAGAGCAAGTGGCTACTAATCTTTCCAGGTTCACTTGAATATTCCTTTCCTTTTGATGTATTTTATGTGGAACCACGAGCAAATCGTGTCCACTGCCAGTTCTGGTTGAAAATAGGGATTTAAAAGTCGACTTTGGTATAATCGATTAATCGACATTTGATAGGTATCTAAAGTCTACACATGGTTCCTGGCTGCAAGGTAAGGCAGATTGAAAAGGTAGCCATATCAATAATTAATTGAAAAGCTGCATCTCGAAAATAATTGCTCTGGGCCTCAATTTTTGTTCTATGAAAATAAAGGAAAGAAATGTCAAATGAAAAATTTTTAATTTAATATTTTCATAGAACAAGAATCCAGCCCCTGGTCAAGAAGAAACAAGTGCTCTGTTCCAGTACATGAATCTACTACAGTAGCATGAATTTACTAGTTTTGCAATTTTCTTCGATATCATAAAGAGAAAATCGGTTATCATAGTAAAAAATTTTACAATCTTGAAGTTCTGGAACAAGCCAAAGGATCTACTAGTTTTGCTGTCGTGTTTTACTTTTTAAATTCTTGTGGGTTCTGGAACCGAGCAAATGTATTAAACATATATTTTCTGTCGAAAAAACTACAACTTATTTTGATACACACAGGGTGAAATAAAAAAACTGCAACAAAGTCAAACGCCATTATTTTTACATTTTTTTTTTAATTTTATTGAATGAAAGCAAAAATATCAGAAATAGCATCAAATTTTAGAATACGTTTAGATTTGTTCGGATTGGTCACATTTGCCACAAATTATGGCCTTTAAACGGCCAATTAAACCGTCACACGCTGTCAGAATGTTGCTCTGTGGTATTTTGGCCCATTCCCGGCGAAGCGGTTGCTTGAGGTGATCGACACTTTGGTGCTTTTTAGTGCCAACCTTGCTTTCTAAACTTCTCCAGACACAATGGTCCAACGGATTGGTATCCGGAGATTTTGGTGGCCATTGTGCACTGGAAATGAAGCGAGGAATCTCATTTTGTTACCATTTTGGGTGGCGCGTGCTGAGTGCGATGGTGCTGAGTCCTTTTGGAATGTCCAAAGTCTGCGGCCAAAATGTTTGCCTGCCCAAGGATAATATTCGGCATTTATTCTGATGCCACGGTTGATTAATACGAGCGCAGAGCGGCCATCAGTTGTTATGGCTCCCACACCATCACAATGGCCGGCGCTTGAGTTCCGGTGGCCAACCGAAGGTGCACATTTTCAGCTGACCTCTTTGGCAAGTAAACACGATCATTTTGTTTGTTTACAAACTGCTAGGCAACGAATGTTTTCTCTTTGAGAAAACCAAATTTGGCAGTTCACCACTTTCGTCCAAGCGAAACAACTCTTTCGCTCTTTTGAATCTATTCTCTTTCTGCTGCGGTGTAAGTTCTTGAACTTTTTGGAATTTCAATGGCTTTACCCTGAGATCATTTTTCAATAATTGCCGAATGGAATATTACGATATGTTCAGCTCACGAGTCAAGAAAAATTAATAGATTCTTGCAGGTTCTGGAACAGAACACTTGTTATATTGTGCCATGCATACATTTACAAAAACGGTGTCTTTCAGATGATTTCTATAGTCTACCTTGAAAATTATTTGACATGTTTACAAATCATGTTTTGATTAAATAAAATACCCATTTTGTGATAAATCAAAACTTTGATTCAGTTTTCGTTTTTTATTGTTAATTAAGACAATTCTTGTAGGACTCCTTTCTCAAACTTATCCTACTGTGTATTCATCGTTTTTACTAAAACAATAGCGCGTTTAGATACTAAATATCACCCGAATTAACTCCCATTATCAGGATTTATTGTCTAATCCGAATTTATTTAACCAGATTTACCAATAGTACAATATAGAGGTAAGGTAAAGCTACAGCTGTTTACAGTTTTTTTTCTGAGTGTGTCCGACTTCTGCCAATTTTAGTTGTGTTCCAGTACTTTTTTGGTAGTAAAACTAGCAGAAGAGAGAACAGTTCGAAATGTCATTCTCATTTAGGTTTGCTCAAAAAATAAGGGAACGGAAAATTAGCAGAAATGCGATAAACTGTCAAAATTCAAAATTCCAAAAGTAAACAGCCTAAATCCGACTGGTGAAACCTTACTGAAAAGAGCGCCAACATTTAAAAAATGAGTATTGAAGACGATAGGTTAAAATTAATAATTTATAATAATAATTAATAATCTGATTCTTCATTCAGCCAGTCCTCTTCACTGCTGGAATCATCCAAAAGTGAATACATCAGTTGCTCCATATTTTCTCTTTTTGTTTTTTGCACGACAAATATTAGTTTTTCCTTTAGTTTTCAAGTTGATCATTTTCTTTATTGAAATGTATCAATACATTTTTCAACCTTGTTAGCCCTGCCAATTAAATGTCAAATTTACAATGTGCACATTTCTGCTCGGCCAAATTCATGTAGCTAAAACAAGCAGAAATGTGCACCACTCAGCGTCATTTTTTTCTCGAGAGAGCTGCAAGTTTTGCTAGTTTTTGGAGTACGGGAATGCGTTGTAGCAGAATTAGTGCTAATTAGTACTAATTTGCAGGTTCTGGAACACAACTTTTGTGTATGTACATATTGTTTTGAAATATAAAAACTAAAAAAAATTAAAAGTCAATGACTAAAATAAATGTACATGGCGGAACGCGCCCTATGAATATTAATCAGTTTTGCAATGGAAATGGAACATTGAATAGTTTTGCTCATGTTTAAAAAACAAAACAATCCGGGGTATTCACCATTTTAACGTATATGAACATGTGGGAAAATATCAAAAACATTAGAATATCTTGTTGCATCTCATTTTTAATAGTTCACACAGAAAGCGGACTTGGTTTCAGGGCTGTATTTCTGTAGTTTTACTAAGCTATTTTACCTACTTATTGTACCATGAATTTATCATTCAAAAATAAATCTTTTCACGACTGGATATATTTTGAATCCGGTGTGGAATCTACATACTAAAGGCGAGAATACATAAAACACTAAAACAACCAACAACTTTAAAATTTTATTTGCTTATGATAATCCATTGAAAGGTTCATTATTTTCCTTGCAGAAAGTAACCAATGTGAATAAACACTTATTGTTCATAATCAATTTTGGCTATTTATTGCATTATCTTTTGGAATACCTAAACAATAATCAACTGAGCTGCATTCACATCCTCCTAAGGAATCTAATAGACCCAGTGGGCTAATCTTCAATAGTATTAACGGTTTCCGTTGTCGATGCGAACTTGAATGCAAAACAGAAACACCACTCAAAAACCCAAACAAGTTATGAAAAAAATACTCAATTTTTTTAAATACATTCTCTGTTCCAGTACCTGCAAGAATCTACTAGTTTTCCAATATTCTTCGATATCATAAAGGGAAAATCGCTTATCGTGGTACAAACTTTTACATTCTTGCAGTTCTGGAACAGACCAACAATAAACAATTAAGAGTTAATAAATGTGATTTTAAAGTTTTCAGTGATAAATTTATGATTGTTTTGGAAAGTTTGTGCAAGCCATTTGTTAATTGTTAGGAAAGGGTACTATCCTAAAATTTATTCTATTTGTTACCTCGCATAAACACGGGGTTGGCCTATACAATATATCAATAAATTTCCCGACATTAGCCCACAGTGCAATTCAGTGTTGAACAACGATTGAAATTTGGATACACTTACGTTTACCAACACTTCCATTGCCGTCAGCTGTTTTCCTGACCAATTTCTAACCTAAGTGTTTTGTTATTGTTACGGAGCCACAACCATTTAGTTCTCATCTGGAAAAAGGAAAAAGAATTAACAAAATGAATTCCCTGACTAAAGCTGGAAGTTTTGTCTCTCAATCATTGCAATTTGCCGGATGTGGGGTATGATTTCCGATACTTTAGTTGTTAAATCTAACATTTATTCTCATTTCAGTTCCAACAAGTTCGCAACAAATGGGCGGATTGGAAAATGATTCGTGATGTAAAACGCCGCAAGTGTGTGACCGAGCATGCCAAAGAACGGTTGCGTGTTAATGCATTGCGGAAGAACGACATACTACCAGTAGAGTTAAGAGAAATTGCCGATGCTGAAATTGCTGCATTTCCCAGAGATTCCTGTTTGGTACGCGTTCGTGAACGTTGTGCCCTAACTTCCAGACCTCGCGGTGTAGTACACAAATATCGCCTCAGTCGTATTGTGTGGCGTCATCTGGCTGATTACAATAAATTGTCGGGTGTCCAGAGAGCTATGTGGTAAAAGCATACTCAAAGATATTGTTAAAATTGTGTGTTTATTAAAAATAAATGCTAAGAGTATTAAAAAATTAAAATACATTTGACGATATGTTTAATAATTTGCAATTCATTCAATGAATGGTAGTTCCTTCTCAAGCTCTTTTAAACTAAAGTTGTTGTAAGTTAAACTCATTGTTCGCTCATAACTGTCCTTGGCTATTTCCGGATAGCGCTTCGACATCTCCAAAATCGTTTCTGCGTAAATGGAAAGAAGAAATCGAATACATTATTTGTTTTAATTGACAAATAAAATATTTACCTTTTATTGTGGCCTGTAAACGTTTCTCTGGATTATCATAGTGTAAAAACAACATATCCATACACTGCTTCACAAATGTTAACCACACATCGTGATTAATAGCAGTCCTAGAAGCATTTGTGCTTTCAGATTTTTCGTTCTTCGCCTCTACTACAGGCTTCAATTTTGGAATAACAGAAACAGCTAATATTCTTATACCAGCAGAGGCATCATCTAAGCGTTGCAAACATCCTAAAAATATCTATATAAATAACTTTTCATCCAAACATTTTCTCTCCTACCATATGCTATAGGTTTCATATCCTCCAATGGTATCGAACCGAAATTACACAGACATTTGATGGCATAGTGACGCGTTGACACTGACTGATCCTCTAACAGACTGGGCATATATTTCGCTAAGCCAGGCAGAACCAAACGTGCTTCTTCAGCTGCCCCCTGTGATATGGCACAAAGAGTAGCGGTAGCCAAAGACCGCATTGCCTCTGCATTAGCTCCCGCCTTCCATATCAAATGAGGTTCAATAACTTCTTTAACGAACTCCTGCAATAGTTCAGAACTACGATTCAATGGTTTTCGGAGTGTTTTATGCCAGTCTAGCATTGCTATGGAAACGGCAGTAAATACTTTAACCTTTGATTCATCAGCACAATGTTCGAAAACTGTTTTCATTTTTTCTGTTATTATGTGAATGTATGGCTCACGAAATTGACCCAATTTAATTAGACCATATAGCAGCAAGATGGGCTCACTCAAGGCATCCAAATGAGCATCTATACTGTCAACATACATCAAGGCATTTGTGAAATATTTTTCATGTAAATCATCCACTGTGAAGTTATATCGTTTGGCAATAGCTTCCAAAATAGCATTGCCTTTAGTTTGCAGCTCCTCGCTATTACTTTGTTCTGATTCCAACGATAGTGCCATTACCTTTATTGTGGATGTATAACAGTTCCTGTGCAAACTGTTCAACTTCTCACATAAATCCGAGGAACAATCAGCAGAATAAATTGCTTCATTTTCGGTCTTATCTAAAACTGTTTCATTCATCAACAAAATGTACATTTGAAATCCGCTCTTCAGTGTTTGTGAAAAATCTGGCTGAACCAGTAAATCCATTAATCGGACATGGTCGTCAAATTTAATTTTCAAAGCGGATTTGTACATATAGTAAAAACATTTTAAATAACCCTCCTTGGCATTTTTTACTAAGCCATCAAATCCATGTTCACACCAGTCATCATAGTTCAACAGACGACCCATCAAGTCGGCAAGATTGTAGGCTTCCTGCGCCACAATATGTTCATTATCGCGGCACGCTCTTGCTACATCTGGATAAATTTCAAAAAATTTCGCAGTCATTGCAGCTTCGGCATGCAATACAAATTGATATAATAATTTAAGCGAATGTAGGCGAACATTTTCTTTCCAATCAGATGATTCTCGAGTTATCAAATTTAGCAGACGCAAGGACCTTTGAACAATAGCACGGCAACCAATAGTCGGACGTTTTATATCCACCGGATAGTTGGCTGGGGGTAAATCGGCGATTTCTTGCTTACTTAATTCTGCTTCATTTTCATCGTAGTACTGTTTTCCACACTTTACCCATAGAGGCAATATGTATTCACGTACTTCAGGCGATTCGTCTTTAAGGCTGAAATCGTAAGGAGTTAGTCAATCTTTTTTAAATCATTAATCAATTTAAAGGAAATATTATATTATTTTTATATATCAATTTATATATTATTATATATTATTTTTATATATCAATCATATTTTAATATATCAAATGTCTTACCAGCAGAGCACCAAAGGTATAAGCCTTTCGAAATATGAGTATCGGTCCCGCAACTCTAGCAAAAGCCTGATTCCCATTTCACCACATTCGCGACGAACTAAGGGCATTGAGTCCATAAGCAATGGAGAAACTTCCATTAACAATCGCGACAAGGCTTCGCCAGCATCAATGTGCAAAGCTACATAGCCCAAAGCATTCACGGCAGCTACACGAGCCTGAGAATGTTTGTGATTTAACATTCCATAAAGTGCTTTTGCTAGTGGCTCAGAGTGATTTCGAAAATTATGACTATCAATCGAAGACGCAAGCAGTGTCACACATCGACATGCCTCCCTCTGAACAGCGGGATAGGGATCTTTGAGAACTTTTATTAAAATTCTAACGATATCATCCACACAACCTTGAATGGAACATTTGTTGCCCGTCTGAATATATCGCTCGACCTGTTTGTTCAATTGTTTTATAAAACTCAGGCGAATTTCTTCACTTTCTTCCACCGTTTCCTGTTGCCCCAAGCGTTCGGCCAAAGTCGATACAATGTTTAGCAAGTGGAAGTCATTTGGTGGTAATCGTTCCATAAACTCGTTAACAGTTTCCACTGATTGGTCTCGGACACTTTCGTATTTGTCGCTGTAACATTTCAGCAAGTGCAGATAACACTCATCATAAATTTCCATGATATTGTCGTCACTGAATTCCTGGCGATTTCGGCATTTCATTTGCAAATCTTCTAGAGCTCCCAATTTGACCCTTCTCTCGTTGGATTGCAATTTGATGCAAATTTCTTCCAGACTCAAAGACATTTTTGCGACCGTTCAATTAGGATTTTCCAAGCAGTTCTTCCTGTCACAAATTCTTATTTGGATAATCAAATTTATTGTTTTCAAAAAATAACAAGTAACCATGGTACTATGATATCAAGGTAGGGCTATGATACCATATGATATAATTTTTTTTATTTTCTTGGCTTAAAATGTCATCTTTATTTGTTTATGTATGTGTTTTCAAAAAAATTGTTCAGAAAATATTCAAATTCGGGTGTTTTCAAAATGTTTATTTCAACGTATGCATCACAAAATCTAGAGTTTTTGTAGCGAAATAATCCTTTAGAGATATATAGGATATATAGTACACGATTTTGAAAAGAAGTGTTGACCTTTCATTCAGTTATCGCGGTTTTCAATTATTTATTCAAAATAAATGCAACAAGTTGTTTGATTTTTTTTTGTTTTTATACTAATTCTGACATTACAAGCCAAAGTTGACCTACCTTCTCTTCATTGTACCATGCAAGTAACTAACGTCCCAACGAAGCGAATATAAAGGCCAAAAAGCAATACTTGATAAAAAATAAACAGAAAGCAAAGACTCCGGGTACTCTGTTGTTTACGAATGAGTGTAATGCATAACGCCCGGGTACTCTGTTGTTTACGAATGAGACATGAGAAAATTGAACATCTTCACTAAAGAGCGCGGAACTAGCTGCTACTATCGTTTTTCAGTTTTTCCAAATGCTATCAAACTCGACTATGGACTTGGGCGAAACTTAGTTCTCGACTATTCATAGTCGATTGTTCGACTTATGCTATGTTCTCATTGCAATTTCAATCACACTGTTCGCTCTCCAAATTAGGTACACAAATGAACCCGTTCATACGGCATGATTCGTAAATCATAATAACATAATTCCTTTTTATACACTCCTCCATACTATGGAGGGTATATTAACATTGTCATTCCGTTTGTAACTCTTCGAAATACCCATGTCAGACCCAACAAAGTATATATATTCTTGATCAGCGTGAAATTCTAAGTCGAATTAGCAATGTCAGCCTGCCTGTCTATTGAATTTACAAGGAGAATGAATGCCATGTAACTTTTTTAAAAATTAAGAAAATGGAAAGTTTGTCTAGTTTTAAATTAGTCACTTTATTCATTTTTTAAAAACTTAAAACAAAAAACCCGAATTAAATTTTTTTATAAAAAATAAGGTATGGTAAAGCCAATTAACCTGATTTTGGCTTGGACAAAATAAAAGTAACTCTGTTGTACATTTTTATGATCGCTGCAATTTCAGTTGTTTTACTGCTATATTTATCGTTTTTTGCTTCCTTCAACAATTTCGCTTGTCATAACTCATTTTTGAGAAGTTTTTTACAAAAGCACGTGTTTGTTTCCGTTTTTTAAGTACTGCCCAAAAAGCTTATCAGTGACTATGAAAACAAGCAAGCTATCGCAGAAAATGATTTTCGAGAAATATTTCATAAATATTTCCGTGATTTCTAGTATACTAAGTGGGTTTTCTGATATATCATTGGATATAAGCTCGAGATGAGTGCGTAGACGAGTAGTGCAGTTGGTCTGCATGCCCGTAAGCCATCAAAAAAATCAATTATATCTGAAACAAATAAAACAGCTGTAAGTTCGGCCGGGCCTTTTAATACCCTCCACCATTTGGCACAAATTTGCCAATTTCCAAAAAAAAAAAATCCGTTAAAAATTCTGTTAAAATCTTAAAAATACCGAATGCTTATACGACGACGTGGGCCTGCATAGGCAACTTTTGTCATAAGTTATTACAATATTTAAATGCGAGACTTGAAGAAAAATCTGTTTATAATGTAGCTAAAATCATCAAAATACCGAATATGGGGGGGGTACCGTTATATGGGGGCTATACGAGGACGTTGACCTGCACAGACAATTTTCTGGCATGGGCTGAAGTATCCATTACGAACTTCACATGCGAAATTTGAAACAATTCCGGTGAATAATGTCGCTAAAATCATCAAAATACCGAATATCGGGGGTTAGGTTATATGGGGGCTATACGATATCGTGGACCTATATAGATAGTTCTCTGCCGAGAACTTCCCTCAAGGAACTCCTTGTGTGGATTTTCAGACAATTCCGTTGAGAAATGTGGGTAAAATCATCAAAATACCGAATATCGGGGGTACCGTTATATGGGGGATATTCGATATCGTGGACCTATATAGATAATTCTCTGCTGAGGTATAAAGTATCCACAAGGAACTCCATGTGTGGATTTTCAAACAATTCCGTTGAAAAATGTGGGTAAAGTTATTAAAATACCGAATATCGGGGGTACCGTTATATGGGGGCTATACGATATCGTGGACCGATATAACCCATCTTCGAACTTGACCTGCCTGCGGACAAAAGAGAGATCTGTGCAAAATTTTAGCTTCCTATCTTAATTCTTTTAGACGTGATTACAACAGACGGACAGACGGACGGACAGGGCTAAATCGTCTTAGAATTTTACGCTGATCAAGAATATATATACTTTGTTGGGTCTAAAATGATTATTTCGATGAGTTACAAACGGAATGACGAACTTAATAAACCCTCCATACTATGTATGGTGGAGGTTATAATAAAATACGTTTAAAATTCTGTTAAAATCTTAAATATACCATTTATATAGAGTGTTACCGTTATTTTGGGGTCTATCCGAAGACGTGGACCTGCAAGTTTTTGTCACTGGCTGCAGTACCCTTTACGAAGAGCTAATACAATTCCTCTAAACTCAACCAAACTCAAACCAAAATACCGAATATAGGGATATTTAGGGGCTATAGGAAGTCCTGCCTAGACACTTTTTTGTCACAGTCTATAGTTCTCATTAGGAACTACAAATACGAAATTTGAAACAATTCCCGTAAACAAAAATCATCAGAATAACGAATATCGGGTGGTATCGATATTAGGGTCTAAACGACGACGTGGACCTGAATAGACAATTTTCTGTCATAGACTGTAGTACCTATTAGGAAATTCAAACACGAAATATGAAACAATTCCGGTAAATAATGTCGCTAAAATCATCAAAATACCGAATATAGGGAAGTACCGTTATATGGGTGTTATACGAAGACATGGATCTGCATAGCCAATTTTCTGTCAAAGGCTGTAGTACCCATTACGAACAATCAAGACGAAATTTGAAACAATTCCGGTGAACAATATCGCCAAAAACAACAAAATGCCGAATATAGGGAGGTACAGTTATATGGAGGCTATACTTGAACGTGGAACTATATAGCCCATTTTCAATACCTTAAAAAAGTTCTGCACATTTGAGTAACATTTTCTCAACCTACTTCAATTCGATCGGAAGCTAGAGTGATTTCTATGGTGATTTCTATACTATGGTGGAGGGTATAAAAATAAGTGTTAATTCTCTTTTGTGAGTGTCTGTAAGGAAACTAATCATTTTTGTTGTTGTTGTTCGGAGGCAAAGTGTAAACAACGGAACAAGCAACTTATCCGAAAGACATAGCAGGCTATAAGTTATTGAATCAAGATTTTGTAGTTCACTCAATAGAAGGTCTTTCCAATTCTTCAGATAGCAGAACTTTCAAATATTGTCATTTTTATAATTGAAGCGAAAACGTCTTCGGTTAATTCGAGCATGAAGAAAAATATTAGGCACCTTGCAAAACCAACATCAAGCTAACTATCAGAACAAAACCTTCGCGTATAAACCAATTTACATTTCATTCTCTATTCTAAATTGCATGGAGGGCCTGCAAATTCTAGCAAGATTTGAAACCAGCTAATATTACATGTTAATTGTCTGCCAGCCAATTAAAAAGCAATCATTTTAAAAGCTCTTTTGCCTACAAATTATAAAGCGATCAAAAACTTTCCAAGACGAATTGAATTTGAAAAATGTAGAAAGGGTTCCGCCTTCGTTTCCATTTCATCGATATACAAAATCCTGCTCCGTTTCTGCATGCTTGAAATTCCGTAATCCTCAAGAGGATTGCATGGCGCAAGCTACCGTAACCTCACTAACGGAGAAAGGATGTTAACGCTTATCAAAGAAATTAACCAAAGGGAGCGAATAAATCCGCAAACAAAACAATAACAACAACAATACAAAAGTATAGAAACCTGAGAAGGCGTATACAAGCGAAAAGCAAAACGAAAATGTGTAACAAAACTTTTGAAGCCCGATGAATTATGAGAGTTTCGAAAGATTTATGAATGACAAAAAATATTTGATATTTTTTAAATCATCTCAAAATGTAAACAGTCACCCCATACCCCCTACCCACCATATCCTAGTTGTGATACTTACAATCGGTTGTCCTCCCTTTGCAACCCCAATAATGCGGATTTGAATGATTTGAGTAAGGAAGACCACAACAAAAGATGCTAAAGCATCAGGGCTGAAATGGGAAAAAAGTCTATCGCAAACAATGCATAACGACAAACAATGGAGGCCAAGTCTGGCAGGGAGTGATGGTTACAAATTTGCCGCAATTAGGTTGAATTTCAATTTTCCATAAAAGCCACTTAAAACTAAAATATTGAAATAATTCAAATGGGACGACACATATGGGTGGTTGCAGTAGCAATCCAGACCGCATCATCAGTTTGAAGTCTGTATCTTTAAAGGGCCAACAACTTTTTTTCAACAATGTAGTTGTGCGTATCGCGAATATAAATGTTGGATAAGTATGTAACTATTTTAAAAATTCTAATAGTTCTTAAAATATTTCAACTTAATATTGAATAATTTGATCAAGTTGTAAATGTAAGTAGAAAGGGACATAGGCAGACGTGGCGACCAAGTGGTACCTTAAAACACTACAGTTGCGTTATGAAGTAAAAAACCAGTAAAGAAAGTCCTAAAGTCGGGCGGGGCCGATTTTATGATACCCTACACCACTTTGCTAATTTAGTTAAGCTCCACTTAATAATTAAAAGTTTTTATGGGAGAATTCAATCATACACTATATGATTATAATTATAATTTAAAATTCAAAGGACTAAATATGCCGAAGCATTTGTATCTTTTAAATTCGGACTTGTATTGCCCATTTGGTGCAAAATTAATTTGAAATCAGATAAAGATATATATGGGAACTATATCCAAATCTGAACCGATCTCGATAAAATTTGGCAAAGATATTTTTGAGCTGTATTTGATATATTTCCCTGAATATCGTTTTTACGGGGTGCATATTACGGCTGTGGGTAACAAATACAGCAAATCGGATGAACAATATATATGGGAGCTATAGCTATATCTGAACCGATCTTCACCAAATTTGGCATACTACCTTCTAGACTAAATTCTGTCGTATGTGCCAAATTCCATCCCATTTGGGCAAATATTAGACGTTTGGTGCACAATAAAATGTAAATCGGACGAAGTTATATATGGGAGCTATATCCAAATCTGAACCGATCTCGATAAAATGTAGCAAATGTATTTCTGAGCTGTATTTGATATATTTCCCCAAATATTGTTGTTATAGAGTGCATATTACGGCTGCGAAGGACAAAAATAACAAATCGGATGAACAATATATATGGGAGCTATAGCTATATCTGAACCGATTTCGATCAAATTTGGCATACTTATTTTCAGGCCTAATTTGGTTTTATGTGAAAAATTTCATACTATTCGGGCTGATATTACACGTTTAGTGCACAATAAAAGGCAAATCGGACAAAGATATATATATATATAGGGTTCGTCCTTGGGCCAAACAATTGTTGTTTGCAAAGTTTCATCTCAATCGGATAATAAATGCGGCCTGCATTTTGTTCACAAGAATACATGGACAGACGGACGGACGGACGGACAGACGGACTGACTGATATGCATAAATCAACTCAGAAAGTGATTCTATGCAGATCATCAAAAGGAACTATGGTTCTTTCGTTTCCTTTTGCCTGTTACAAACAAATGCACAAAGACATAATACCCTGACCACCTTGTGGTGTAGGGTATAAAAACTTCCCCATTGAAGCGAAAATTACTCCTAAATTATAGACTTCGTTTACACGAAGTTTCGAATTTTTTGTTCATGCTGGAACATGTAGTGATTACAAAGGTAAGGGATGTGAGACGTATTTCTGTAAATGTTGACTGAATGAGTATTTAATTAAAGTTGTGTTGCAGAACTTAAAACGAAAACCTAGAAAATCGTATAGTCAAAATGTAAAGATCGCATACAAATATGGGGTTCTTTTAATACTTTTTATACCCTCAGCCATATGGCTACAGAGGGTTATATCATTTGATACAACCAAAACGGGCCTTATTGAAATGGGGTCTAACCCTAGGTCCCTTTGGACCAAATCCGTTTCAGGATATTTGGAGTCGATATAGGGTTGTCCGTTCGTCTGTCTGTCTGTCCGGCTGGCTTGCGCGCACTGAGATACAAACTTGGTACATCGTAATATTATTGTCAAAGTTAAATCGAGTTCGAAAATGGATAATATCGTTCCACTCCTTCTTGTACCTCTCCCACAATAGGCCAAAATTTTCGGGGAAAATAGTTTACCGTACAGAACAAGAAAGTTTCGTCAAATTTTGTGAAAACTTTGAAAATCCTAATATTTTTATTATTTTTATATAAGGTGCGAAAATGGGAAATATCGGCCCACTCCATCCAATACATTCCACACAAAGGGTCAAGATTTAGAATAATTATAACACCTATAAGATTCGAAATTAAACTCCGATTGTATATAAATTTGGTACATCCTAATATTTCTACCAACAGATGATCTGGTATGAACATGGAATATGTCGGACCATTGGTACCTCCGCCACAAAGGTCAAACTTTTGAATAACGCTTAAAAAAAGGGAAATAATCATCCGATTCTCTTCAAATTTAACATACCCCATAATATTTTTACTGAGGCTAGATCTGGTGTGAAAATGATAGATATATAGATCCATCCCTTTTGGTACCTCTCCCACGTCAAATTTCACCGCATATGGCTGGAATTTGGGACAGAACTTGGAAATGTGAAATTACAAATTACCGTTATATGTATGTTGGTATATAAATTCCATCTTATTATACGGTGAGGTTACCATTCATTAATTGATCATGGCATGTATTTGGTTCTAAGCGATTTTGCTAACTTAAAATTTTTGAAACGTATATTAAAGTGAGTCCCAACTAGAACGCAATTTTTTAAATTTGGCGCCATTTAAAGTGTTATTGACGATGTAAATTTGGGGTTAAAATAAGTCGCAAAAAGAGACAAATGTAAAGAGATTAATTTATAAATTTGCAGTGTCGAGTGGAGGTGTAGGGAGTTTGAGCGACTTGTTGATGTTGCTCAAACTCCCTACACCTCAATTCGACACAAAGCTCAGCAAATAGTTCAGTTTTTTAGTAAAATTTAATCTAGGACAATAATGTACCTTCAAACCTATTGGATTCAACAATAATGAAATGACGAAATGAAGCAAGTTGGTAAAATGATGCTGAAATGCATTTTAGGTCTGTAGATTTGGTATTGAAAATAGGACACATAGGTCCACATTTTTATATAGTCTCCATATGACTGTACCGCCATATTTAAAGTGTTTTGGTTGTTTTAGTCACATTTTTTTAACAGAATTTGCTGTAAATTTGCAATTTGTATTCCCTATATGCAGAAAACATATTTAAAAATATACAAGTTTAAGTCTAGTTCCCCCGATATTCGGTATTGTGATGATTTGTGTCACATTTTCCACCGGATTTTCATTAAATTCTTTCAGTTCTTCTTGATACCACTTTTAATGACAGAAAATTGCTTAGACCTGTAAAAATCCCAATTTTTGTATAACTCCCATATTTATATTTTAGATTTTATTATACCCTCCACCATAGTATGGAGGGTATATTAAATTTGTCATTTTTATACACCGAAATATAAATTTTAGACCCCACAAAAAATATATATCTGTGTTAGATCTGAAGGACTTTTGGAATTGAAAATGGAATACATAGGCCCACGTTTTGGTATAGCCCCCATATAACAGTACCGAGAGATTTAAGTTGTTTTGATGTTTTAGTCACAAATTGAACGGCTTTACTGAAAATTGGTAGCATGTGTTCCCATTATGTAAGAAACATATTTGCATAGAACTGTCAATATAGGTCTAATCGGTATTAGGTCTAATCGATATAAGTCTATTCGGTATTTGGATGATTTTTGTTACAATTTTCACCGGAATTGTTTCAAATTTGGAATTTGAAGTTCCTAATGGGTACTACATCCGATGACAGAAAAATTCATACTATTCGGGCTGATATTACACGTTTAGTGCACAATAAAAGGCAAATCGGACAAAGATATATATATATATAGGGTTCGTCCTTGGGCCAAACAATTGTTGTTTGCAAAGTTTCATCTCAATCGGATAATAAATGCGGCCTGCATTTTGTTCACAAGAATACATGGACAGACGGACGGACGGACGGACAGACGGACTGACTGATATGCATAAATCAACTCAGAAAGTGATTCTATGCAGATCATCAAAAGGAACTATGGTTCTTTCGTTTCCTTTTGCCTGTTACAAACAAATGCACAAAGACATAATACCCTGACCACCTTGTGGTGTAGGGTATAAAAACTTCCCCATTGAAGCGAAAATTACTCCTAAATTATAGACTTCGTTTACACGAAGTTTCGAATTTTTTGTTCATGCTGGAACATGTAGTGATTACAAAGGTAAGGGATGTGAGACGTATTTCTGTAAATGTTGACTGAATGAGTATTTAATTAAAGTTGTGTTGCAGAACTTAAAACGAAAACCTAGAAAATCGTATAGTCAAAATGTAAAGATCGCATACAAATATGGGGTTCTTTTAATACTTTTTATACCCTCAGCCATATGGCTACAGAGGGTTATATCATTTGATACAACCAAAACGGGCCTTATTGAAATGGGGTCTAACCCTAGGTCCCTTTGGACCAAATCCGTTTCAGGATATTTGGAGTCGATATAGGGTTGTCCGTTCGTCTGTCTGTCTGTCCGGCTGGCTTGCGCGCACTGAGATACAAACTTGGTACATCGTAATATTATTGTCAAAGTTAAATCGAGTTCGAAAATGGATAATATCGTTCCACTCCTTCTTGTACCTCTCCCACAATAGGCCAAAATTTTCGGGGAAAATAGTTTACCGTACAGAACAAGAAAGTTTCGTCAAATTTTGTGAAAACTTTGAAAATCCTAATATTTTTATTATTTTTATATAAGGTGCGAAAATGGGAAATATCGGCCCACTCCATCCAATACATTCCACACAAAGGGTCAAGATTTAGAATAATTATAACACCTATAAGATTCGAAATTAAACTCCGATTGTATATAAATTTGGTACATCCTAATATTTCTACCAACAGATGATCTGGTATGAACATGGAATATGTCGGACCATTGGTACCTCCGCCACAAAGGTCAAACTTTTGAATAACGCTTAAAAAAAGGGAAATAATCATCCGATTCTCTTCAAATTTAACATACCCCATAATATTTTTACTGAGGCTAGATCTGGTGTGAAAATGATAGATATATAGATCCATCCCTTTTGGTACCTCTCCCACGTCAAATTTCACCGCATATGGCTGGAATTTGGGACAGAACTTGGAAATGTGAAATTACAAATTACCGTTATATGTATGTTGGTATATAAATTCCATCTTATTATACGGTGAGGTTACCATTCATTAATTGATCATGGCATGTATTTGGTTCTAAGCGATTTTGCTAACTTAAAATTTTTGAAACGTATATTAAAGTGAGTCCCAACTAGAACGCAATTTTTTAAATTTGGCGCCATTTAAAGTGTTATTGACGATGTAAATTTGGGGTTAAAATAAGTCGCAAAAAGAGACAAATGTAAAGAGATTAATTTATAAATTTGCAGTGTCGAGTGGAGGTGTAGGGAGTTTGAGCGACTTGTTGATGTTGCTCAAACTCCCTACACCTCAATTCGACACAAAGCTCAGCAAATAGTTCAGTTTTTTAGTAAAATTTAATCTAGGACAATAATGTACCTTCAAACCTATTGGATTCAACAATAATGAAATGACGAAATGAAGCAAGTTGGTAAAATGATGCTGAAATGCATTTTAGGTCTGTAGATTTGGTATTGAAAATAGGACACATAGGTCCACATTTTTATATAGTCTCCATATGACTGTACCGCCATATTTAAAGTGTTTTGGTTGTTTTAGTCACATTTTTTTAACAGAATTTGCTGTAAATTTGCAATTTGTATTCCCTATATGCAGAAAACATATTTAAAAATATACAAGTTTAAGTCTAGTTCCCCCGATATTCGGTATTGTGATGATTTGTGTCACATTTTCCACCGGATTTTCATTAAATTCTTTCAGTTCTTCTTGATACCACTTTTAATGACAGAAAATTGCTTAGACCTGTAAAAATCCCAATTTTTGTATAACTCCCATATTTATATTTTAGATTTTATTATACCCTCCACCATAGTATGGAGGGTATATTAAATTTGTCATTTTTATACACCGAAATATAAATTTTAGACCCCACAAAAAATATATATCTGTGTTAGATCTGAAGGACTTTTGGAATTGAAAATGGAATACATAGGCCCACGTTTTGGTATAGCCCCCATATAACAGTACCGAGAGATTTAAGTTGTTTTGATGTTTTAGTCACAAATTGAACGGCTTTACTGAAAATTGGTAGCATGTGTTCCCATTATGTAAGAAACATATTTGCATAGAACTGTCAATATAGGTCTAATCGGTATTAGGTCTAATCGATATAAGTCTATTCGGTATTTGGATGATTTTTGTTACAATTTTCACCGGAATTGTTTCAAATTTGGAATTTGAAGTTCCTAATGGGTACTACATCCGATGACAGAAAATTGTTCATACTCGTGTAGCCTCCAATAACGGTACCTTCTTATATTCGGTATTTTGATGATTTTACTGACATTGTACACTGGAATTGTCTCAAATTTCGTATTTGAATAATAGCCTATGACAAAAGTTGCATATACAGGTCCAGCTCCAATATTCGGTATTTTTAAGGTTTTAGCAGTACATTTCAACGATTTTGTTTTTTTTTTTTTTTTGACAATTTGCAAATATCATTGAAATGGTGGAAGGACTCCAAAGTTCACGCCGGCTGAACTTACTGCTTCTTTACTTGTTACATTTTGCAAGTTTCTTCCAAATGATGGAAGGTATAAAAGGTTCGGTGTACGTGTTAGAAATTGCTTTCTTACCTACAATAAGAATATCTCTCACATAATTTAAAAAAAGTTTTGGAAGAAGTTTCGGAAACTGGTGCTCCTTGTTTCAAAAATATTATAACTACTGCACCAAGGCATGGTATAATAGTTTTAAAGGCTTATAAATCGTCTGAATACAATTTATTCTTATGGTAGTCCTGTAAAACATATGCACAGTTTTTATATTGCTTTGTTCAAGAACCTACAAGAATCTACTACTTTTGCAATTTTATTCGATGTCATACAGGAAAAAACGGTTAGGTAGTTTACATTCTTGCAGTTCTGGAAGAGAGCTTATATGTATATGTTTTGTTTTCAACAATAAACGAAATTATTTTGAACATTTTGAAATTCTGTTGAAAAGAAAAACAATTGTTGGATTTTGAGATGAAAAAACGTAATAGTATTATGAACTCGACATTGAGAAAAATCCGTGGTGTTACATTGATTTTTTGCTAAAAGTGCCAAATGAATAAAACAACTTGTTCCCTTAATAATTAATAAATTTGACAGCGTTACCTAAAATTCAACGTACACGGTCGACATATTTCACCACACAAGTAAAACACATATATTTATATGAATGTTATACAAATAAGTCGGGCGTAAAAAATTTCAAAAATTAAACATTTTCAACATAGAAAATTGAATAGGAACGAAACAAATAGGAACGAATAATAAAAAAAATGGATTTTTGTAATGAAATATTTTACAATTGGGTGAATTTAATTTTTTTTAATTTTTTTTATTTGCTAGATTTTACGAAATGGATTTTGCGTATTTGGCTAATACGGACATATAAAACATACGTCGAATTTTAGGTAACACTGTGAACACTGTGAACGCTGTTTATTAAATTTAATAAATCTGCCCTAGCTTGTTATTATTGTATCATACATCCGACAGCTTTGGTAATTGAAGCTTATTTCACTATTTTATGATTTCATGATTTCGAGTTTTCATGCCAATAGTCAGCTTCGCCAAAATTAATTTATAGTTTAATTCAATGCGGAAGCATTCAAAAACTTTTTTTTTATTCAAAATAGTAAACTTCTACTAAGTAATTGTTGAACCACTCATACATTCATACACACATATACATTTGATTTCTTTAGTTTACCAATAATTTTTGATATTTCTTCTGTCATACCGCATCGGTGTATTTGGCAACAGTGGAAGCAGTCCTCATTCGAGTGGAAAGAGACATCATGCGATGACAATTTTTACGAAAAAATAGCTTCATTGCAGTTTTTCTGCCTGAACACATTTGAATGTAATCGATCTCAGCGTTAACTCCAAAAGATGTTCTTTGATTGTTTTTATTGTCGTTGTATTTTTGCAAAACGAAAAATAAAACGGAAATATTCACATGCAATACGAGGACAATTTCACGCGGATACTGATTGTTCGACGTTGGTTTAATACACCAGGCAGCTACAATATCCTGAATGGGTCGTAAACATTGGTTTGTGTTACTTGTAACAGCCCTTTGCAAATATAGATTCAGTAGTAGACTTCTGTAAATATGGAAACGCCAAGTTTCGAAAGAATTGAGCATGTTACACCCCTATCTAGTATTTGACGTACGCAATCAACTTCATTAACCATAAAAGTTAAAGACATGTATTTATAGGAACAACAAAAAAAAAAAACAAAAACGTTATTAGAAAATCGGAGAATCTTATATCTAGGAAACATGCCTGCCTGTTTTTACTGTTATTTGACTTAGAACTGCAAAATTTGACACAACAATTTGTTTTGTGTCTAGGATGGTTGGTTTTGAAAATGAGATATATCGGTCCACGTTTTCGTATAGACCCACGTTTACGTAACGGCACCTCTATGATGATTTTCGCCGCATGTTTTTTTTTGCAGATTTGTCTAGAAATTTTACGCATAGGTCAACGTTTTCGTATATCTCCCATACAACGGTACCTCCCGATATTTGGTATTTTGATTATTTTCGACTCATTTATTTGCGGATTTGTCTAGAAAATTGTATTTGTAGTTCGTAATGGGCTCCATCTCCGGTTGCGGAACAATGCACCTATAGGTCCACGCTTTGCGTAGATCACCCATATAACGGTACCTCCCGATATTCGGTATTTTTATGGTTTTAGTCTCATATTTTTTACGGATTTATCCTAGTTCCGGTGGCAGAACATTAATGTGTAGGTCTACGTTTTCCTACCGATACACGGTATTTTGATAACCCTAGTCGCATTTACCCACGAAATTGTTTCAAATTTGGTATTTAAGAAGATTTGGTAGGTAAAAATCTTTGAAGTATAAAATTATCAATATAGGTTCCCGGTTTGGTATAGCCCCCATATGACGGTCTCATCCACTTTATGGTTTTTTGAAAAGTCTAACAGCATTATCTAAACTTTCTTACTGTCATTTGTAGTTTAAAGTAGAACATGTTTGAATTCAGATACTTTTATATAAACATGCCGAACTTAAGTTTTTTTACTTGTTTTTGAGATGACATTTCTTCAATCAAACCAAAAAAAAAAAAAAATTGCAGAACTTGTCAAAATATGCCATATTACACACATATACTTCTTCTAATTTCTCCCAAATTGGTAAATATAATTTTAGGCTTCCAAAAAACTTTGAATATTCACACCAAGATCGACGGTTATTTTGCTGTGTACTATTACCGACACGGATTAAATCGTTCATCATTCGTCCTGGCGCACATTCATAACTGCGAACTGTTTTGTACTGTAACGGAAATCAATGAATGCTGTAAAAATTAATATCCTGGAAAAAAATCAACGACAGCATAATCATTGATATACACCTACTCGGCGAGAGGACTTTGTGTAATGAATCATAACAGAGTGGCGCAGCAGCCCACTCTCGCCCTTTCCATTTTAATGTTCGTATTTAATTTCAATGAAGCCAGAAGCAGTTTTTTAATTTTTCCTTTTTTGTTTTACTTGGATTTTTTCGTCGTTGGAGTTTCCTGCGCGACGTCTTTTCAATTTAACACCACAGCTGTTGTCGGTGAGAAATCTATCATTTCGTTCGGCAATTGAGATATGCCTTGCGGTTAAGGACACCATCATAATCGTGGAACGGCATAGCTGCCAGTAAATGATTTATGAAATCAGATTTTTTGTTGAATTAAGTTTTTTTCGTTCTTTCCTTGGTTGTTGTCAATTAAACATCACGGCCGTGGTTTACGGCAGAGTATTTTTCTTGTCTTTTTTAATTTCCACTTGGAATATTTATGAATATATAAATTCGTTATGGCTATGCAAAGTTTCGTGTCATTAACGATGGGTGGTGTGTCACGCTTCCGAATTTCTTCCTGTCAAATCTGACAGCAGCCCATCTCTGTAATTTCAGTGTAAGTGATGAGTGAAGGGTGCTTGTTACTGTTATTGGGTTTCCAACTTCAAAACTTCTGCAACACCTGGTGCGTTATAATTGTATTTTAAAATACAATTGTAATTTTTTTTCTTTTTTATAAAGTAATTCGAAATAAAAATATATGGTTTTATGTGGTTTTGCTTATGTTCATTTACAATAAAATTAATAATACCTAAGACCTCCATAAAATTACTCATTGGTAGCTTTTACCAAGAAAATGTGATGCTTGCTTAAATTCCCAGGGAATTCAATTCATTGATGTAAATCTTAGGTTCGATGTGTAAATAGCACGGTTCACACAAAAGGAGGTTTAAAGTTCGATTGCATCAAAGTAGGGGTACATCAAGTTTCCTAGTTTTTGCATTTCGAAAACTAAATCTAGTGTCAAAAATTTATAAAATATCAAAATTTCATTCATATTGAATCTATATTTTATATCAAATAAATAACATGTTTGGAATTTGTTCATTAATTTCTCTGCTTTCGTTTAAATGAGTTGTGTGTGGTTTCGGAGTCTTTGAAACGAAGTCCAAAAATGTCGCTGTAGTCGGAGACGAAAAATTAATAATGCAACTGCGGATAATTCTTTTTAACTCCATTTTCTCAATTTAAGTATACGATTTTTCCGTGGTTTTTTAATTTTTGAAAATAAAAGAGACAATCTAACTTGCTGGGAGAAGAGATTGGCACAACTCTTAGTCATTCTGGGGTTACCATTTTGAACGACCCCGAGTCCGAATTGGAGTCGATCAGAAAGGGACCTCCTTTGTAGCCCTGGCTATACGGCAACGATTATTTGGCTCCGAAATCGCGTAATAAATTCTTGTTAAAAAAAAAAAAAACAATAAAACAGTTGTTGTTTCCATGAATAACTAAAAAAAGGTAAAAATCTTAAATATATCCCTAACTTATATTCGAAAATCAAAAGAACAAAAAGTGCTGACGCATTCGGTATTCTGATGATTTTAGCCACATTTTTCATTTGAATCGTTTAGAATTCGGTATGAAGGATTTGTAACTGTTTCTATCAACCCCTCCAAATATTTGGTATTCTGCTGGTCTTAGCCACATATTTTAACATTTTTTTTAAATTTGGTTTGAACTCTTAAAAGATAATAACCACTGTAGCAGGAAATCGACTAAAAAGTTTTTCGTTTTAGGTCAGTTTTTAGGTTTAGGTTTGTATAGGGTACAAAGTCCAAGTAATCCGTGTCATCTCTCTCCCCATAGAGAGAAAAGGTTTCGCTTCTTTCATAGCACGTAGCGTCAAGAGAAGGCTGATATGAGTGATTTGTTCTTGAACTAATGTTGGATTGTTAATAACGGGACAACAATCTTGGATGAGCATGATCGTTTTAATTCTTCTTTGTATATAACTGTATCTGAACCGATTTCCACGGAATTTGACATACATTTTGTCAGGCTTGTGTGGTATGTGTTCCAAATTTTATCCTATTTGGACAAATATTACACATTTAGGGCACAATCGAAGGCAAATCGGAAGAATATATATGTATGGGAATTATACATAAATATCGACCGATTTTTCCCAATTTCAATAGGGTTCGTCCTTCGTTGTTTACAAAAATATACGGACATCCATAAATTGACTCAGAAAGTGATTCTATGCATATCATCAAAAGGAACTATGAGTCTTTCTCGCTTGCTTGTCTGTGTATGTACTTTTTTGTACTATTGAGATAAAAATTACTTTTCTGATTTTTCCACCACCCCTTACGTATGCTTGTCTTCCAATTTAAAAACTATTTAATATTGAGTGTAACTACTTATCTAGACCGACCATTATTTTGTTATACAGGGGGGATAAAGCAGGCCACGGTGATGGTGTGGGCCGCCATAACAGGAGATGGTCGCTCTCCGCTCGTATTAATCGACCGTGGCATCAGAATAAATGCCGAATATTATCGCGAAAATATTATGGAGAGTGTATTAAAGCCTTGGGCACGCAAACATTTTGGCCGCAGACATTGGACATTCCCACAGGACTCAGCACCATCGCACTCAGCACTTGCCACACAAGAATGGTTACAAAATGAGGTTCCTCGCTTCATTTCCAGCGTACAATGGCCACCAAAATCTCCGGATACCAATCCATTGGACAATTGTGTCTGGAGTATTTTGGAAAGCAAGATTGGCACTAAAAAATACAAAAGTGTCGATCACCTCAAGCAAGCACTTCGCCGGGAATGGGCCAAAATGCCGCAGAGCAACATTAGGGCAGGGTGTGACGATTTCATTGGCCGTTTGAAGACCATAATTCGTGCCAAAGGTGACCGATTCGAACAAATCTGAACTTATTCTATGATTTGATGCTATTTCCGATATTTTTTGCTTTCATTCAATAAAATTAAAAAAAAAATGTAAAAATTAAAATAATAAAAATTTGACTTTGTTGACGTTTTTTTATCTCACCGTACCCATGTAGCGGTACTAAGTAAACAAGTAAACAAACAATAATTTCGAACTTTTAATACCCTCCATCTTTATGCAAAGAAAACATGTTTACATAAAAGTATCTGAATTCAATTGTGATTAAATTCATTTGATCTACCAAATCTTCTTAAATTCCAAATTTAAGACAATTTCATGGGTAAATGTGACTAGGATTTTCAAAATACCGAATATCGGCGCTACCGGAGCTAGAACCCATTGCGAACTACAAATACCAAATTTCAGGCAAATCCGTGAAAAAATGTGATGAAAATCATCAAAATATCGAATATTGGGGGTTACCGTTATATGGGAGCAATACAAAAGCGTGGACCAAAGTTTCGCCACCCTTTTTGACCTACAAATACCAATTTTTAGAGAAATCCGTAAAAAAATATGACAAACATCATTAAAATACCGCATATCGGCTATGCGAAAACGTGAACCGATATATCTCATTTTCAATACCAACCATCCTAGACATAATACAAATTATTGTGCCAAATTTTGAAGCTATACGTCAAATAATGTGGGCTGTATCGCGATTTCAACAGACAGACAGACGTACATCGTTAAATCGACTTAGAATTTTATGCTGATTATTAATCTTTAATATTTAGGGATGTTACAAACAGAATGACAATGTTAATATACCCTCCTTTTCAAGGTGAAGGGTGAATAAAAGTAGGATATTTTTGGCTGGGCCTAATTTCAATACTCTCCACCTCCAGGTAAATATTCCTTTACAAATAAAAGATTCGGGATTCAATCTTCAAGCGAGTTTAAATAGCAAATACCAGCGGCATCTGTATTTAAAACATCAGGGTCCAATACTGTTATATAGGCAAAATTTCAGAAGGTGAACCCTAACATGTTTTTTTCTACAAATTCAAAATACTTACGCTGGAAAATGGGGCAAAAATCATTAAAGCAAGTTGCAGTTACATGGTTGCACATTGACAAAGTTCTGTCCTAGGAGCATATCCCCATTTCGAACTCTAAATGCGAATTTTAAATAATTCCGTTAGACAGCCATGGCTAAACAAAAATAACTTACCTGTATACCTTCGCCGTTAATAACCAAAAAACCCTATTAAAACCACCAAATGAAATTCACACAACATTTATATTTATTTGCAATTATTTAAATTCGTTCAGTATTGAAATTAAATTCTCAATGACATATTTCAATCTATTTGTGTTATGGAACCCTCATCGGGACTAGAACAACGACTGCTATTGCCATCATTTCGGTATTTGATTGAATCAATTATTTCAACATCAATGTCCCGCTCACGAGTTGAACTCTCTTCAATGTCATTATCATCGGAGTTGGTGATCGAGTGATGTCCTTCGGAATCTGCATCGCATTCGATGTCGGACTTATTGTCCGACTCGACCATGTCACTGTTTGCCGAATTATTCTGGTCATTTTCCGTCTGTGCCTGGGCGATAAGATCACGTGCCGCAAATTGACTATAGAGACGGGGCAGATGTTGAAGCATATAATTAGCGCTGCATTTGGCTATGTTCGGTTGATTCTCTTTGCTCTCGCCAAAGTCGTAGTACTTGGCATAGTTTTCAAATTTATTCATTACAGCTCCAGCCCCGGTGGAGCTGAGGTTAATGGCATCGTTCGTAGCCTGAAGCGAAGCCAATGTTTTGAGGTCATTGGATCTGGGTGTGGGTACCGTAAACGCTGAACCATGTCTATGTTTATTGGGCAGGTTGAGGGCATTTGCAACAGCAGGAGGAGAATTTTCGCTATCGCCAGCCGATGCTGTGTTGTTGCCATTATTCTCAGCACTGGCTAATGGAGAGACATTCTCTTTTTTGCGATCATAGATGTGACCGGATACGCGTAAATCGATAAAGAAATGTAGGGGATCAATGCCATATGGCGGGTACAGCGGTGGATACCAGACGGGCGGCGGTGGTGGTAATACCAAGTCTTGGGGTGGTAACGATGCAGCTGGGGGTGTACTCTGCAGTGCTGGGTCGGCGATACTCGCACCTCCACCACTGACGGTGGTGTTCGTTTGATCCAATTGCCTATCGCCTATTTTTTGCGTTGACAAGACATCCTTGCCCGAGTCGGCTTCTAATTTACGGTATTTATTGGCCAAATGCTGCAGATATGGCTTGTGTGTGGTCAATTCCAAAGGTTTTTCGGTAGCTGTGATGTGGGGCGTTTGCTGTTGTTGGTGCTGCTGCTGCTGTGCCTTTTCTAGAATCGTTTCATTTTCCTTAAAGTAGGAGCGATGATGGGACCATGTCCGCTTTCTGGGACGCCGTGCCAATGCGGCAGATTGCTGTAATTGCAGATTCCGAACGTTTTCTTGGTTGCGTGCAGCCACAAGTGAACGCAGCATGTCGCTGAAAAAGAAATTGTTGGGTCCCATTGGGGCCGAATACAGATAGGGTGGGGTGGAGGCCATCAAACGGCTTACAAAATCCTGATTTCTCATTTCATGGATGTTGGATTTGCGTGGTGGCGTCGTAGTGTTGGTGTTGTTGTTTGTGTTTGCATCCTTGGGGGATTTAATTTGTGTATGTTGTTGTTGTTGCTGCTGCTGTAATTGTTGATGCTGCAATTGCTGTTGTCGTTGCTGCTGCTGGTGATGTTGTTGCTGCTGCTGTTGTTGTTGTTGATGTTCGTCAGACATGTTTCTCTCGTTGTGGTTCTCTTTGTTATTTGTTTAGTGTCTACAATTAAAAAGAAGAAAAAAAAAAAGAAATAAAAGATGAAGAAAGACAAAAATATGTTTTTAAATGGATTCTAAATGGATTTCTTAAATGTAAATTTGCTTCTCCTTGAAATGCAATGTTGGCGGTGAGGCGGTGTGTGTGTGTGTGAGTCAACACATAACCCCACCTCTATCGCTGCATTGGGTCTACCTCAAAAGCAGGAAGAATAAACAAAGACAACTTGAATCCATTAGACAAATTTCATCTTCCATTATTTAATTGTGTTCAAGATGTTCCAGTGCTTTTTACACAATGAAGGTGGTATCAAATTTTGAAGATGCTGCCTTTCAACTCTTCTGGCATTGTTTTATAATAAAGAAAGGAACAACTTGAACAACTGTCGCAAAGACTTAATGAACACAACACAGCATGGTGTAATGACAGAAACAAGTACAAATCTTGGAATGGAGTTACTACAGCTTTGTGGTAATTTTGGATGCTCCAAAGATTTCGCTTGAATCGGCAGTAAAATAAACCTACGTTACGTCACGACCTGAGTTGCAAAGAATGAATTTTAATAAAGGAACTAAATCTACCTTCTCAAAATATTCATGCTCATGATTACAAATCACTTTATCGATACTAGTGTGTTTGTTGCTTTCATTTTATGTAAAATTCTGCAATTCGGTATATAAGTTTAAATTTTCTGGGATGTGTCTTATTTCAATTAGCCACTTATATTCTCAGTAAATTTTATTTTTAAGGTGCTAAGTAAATGGAAAATCTCAATTCAAAGTAATCCCTACCGATTTTTTTGACATTTTAAGAGCCCTAACCATTCTTCTTTCACAAAATTTCCAAAATTAAAAATGTTATGCATTAAAAGAGCCTGCATTTGAGCCTTCTATGCATTAAAAGAGCCTGCATGCAAAAATTTTAGAATAGGATGGATTTTATAAGATGCAAATGAACATTGGTTAGATATTTGTAGCACTCCTAAGAGTGTTGGTATTGATAATAAACTATTTTAGACCAATATAAAGGTACCATCTGATTTTCGGCATTTTCAAGGTTTTGGATCCAATTTCTTACTAAATCAGCTGCAATTTTATACTTCGGGTTGTCCTGGCAAAAAATATAACAGCACTTCCAATGGATTTAAAGTACTTTTTACTAGCTTTGGTCACTACTTTCGACATTCCCCCAATACTACACTACCATATTCACAATATGGTGCAGACCATTTTGGAAATGTAGTGTTTGGTTGTTTAAATCAATATGTCAAACATTGAAAGTCCAAAAATGTGCACTACAGATTGAAAGCCATTCCTGTAACCTGTGATCATGTCCACCACAAGTATTATATCAGATTTCGCTATGGAGATGAGCGATCTTGTTCTCTTCCCAGACATTACATCCCCATTCATCTAGAAATTTATATCAAAATCTTCCGAAGTAATGTTCGTGTATCGCACTAAAGAAGTGGTACAAGGGTGGTCCAACAGAGTTCTCGACTTCAATATTCATTGATTCGGATCCCAGTCTGGCCAATTTATCTTCTGCTCCATTACCGGGAATATTACAATGGCTTGGAATCCAACAGAGCTTGATGGACAACCTGGTTTTTTTCCAAGGCTTTTCTACACTACATAACTGTCATAGATTTAATGGTAAATGAATTTAGTACCACTTAACTCAATGTATATAATCGCCGGACCGTTGTCTTCACAAGATGTCTATGTCTTTTTAATCGCAAAGAACTCTGCCTGGCATACGCTACAGTCGCTATATCGGGTTGGGTTGTTACAGGTCCAGACTTCCCTGTCTTGTATGGGTTCTCTGAGTTGTAGGCACACCTGTATCTGTGATCAATTTCACAATTTCAAACCTAACATAAATTTGATAAAAAAAAAACAAGAAAGAAAGTTGTAAGTTCCCGGCCGGGCCGAACTTTTAATATACTCCACCATTTGGAATGAATTTGGCGATTTTCAAAAAAAATAAAATACGTCAAAAATTCTGGTAAAATCTTAAAAATACCGAATGTAGCCATTATATAAGGGTCTATACGACAACGTGGACCTGTATAAGCAACTTTTGTCATAAGCCATTACAATATTCAAATGCAAAACATGAAAAAAATTGGTGAATAATGTACCTAAAATCATCAAAATACCGAATATATGAAGGTACTATTACATGTGGGCTACACCTAAACGTGGACCTGCACAGACAATTTTCTGTCATAGGCTGTAGTACCATTACGAACTTCAAATACCAAGTTTGAAACAATTCCGTTGAAAAATGTCGCTTAAATCACCAAAATACCGAAAATAGAGAGGTATGGGGACCATGCCAAAACATGGTCCATAATACGCGGACATAATATACATTTGAGTAAAATTTTATCAACCTACATCATTTAGTTCGGAAGCTAGAGTGATTTCCACAGATTTTGGCGCATCCAACCGAATTCAGTCTAGAAGTAAGTACATTAATTTTGATCATCAAATATTGCTCAAATATTATAATATCAGCCCAACTTGAATAGATTTTTTCATATTTAACCGAATTTTACCATTTGGTGAAACTCGGTCTGGTATATATATTGCTGCAATAAATATTCTTTTATTTTTAGTACTAAATACGTATAGTCGTGATAATGAGGTTTCTGTTGGATTTGTACGAAAAGTACTAAATAGTATTGTTGGTATCTAGGGTTTACATATGGAACCGTTGAAATAGTTTTAGATAGAAAAATTGGATGTGGGTCCATTGTGCTATGGTTTTACCAGTATCCTCCTCGGTTAACTTCAAAATGAATGATTTTAAAGACTGTTTGGAGTAAAAGGTAGCATTTTCCTATTATTCATTCCGAGAAAGATTGAATATAAAACTCTGAAATTTGATTATTTTTTTTAAATTGTGGATAAATCCGCTATACAGTAAAAAGTTAAGTTAAAGCTAGGAGCTGATTAGAAGCTGATTTTTCTGAGTGCTCCCTATTTCTTTCAATTTGGTGTTTGTATTTATTGTTTTAAAAAATGAACACAAAAGCATTTTATTATCAACGACGAGAAGAAATTTACATTGCGGGCCCTGCATTAAGGATATCAACCAGTTTTGTTATTGAATTGAAATATGAAACAATATTGATCATGAGTTTTGCCTTGTTAAGGCGAAGATCATATGTTTTATGATTTATGTGTTTGTTTTCTCTTTCGAGACGAGCTTATTATACACTAGAAACTCTCCAGGTTCGACTCAAGTTCTATTGGCAGATCTTTTTCATGTTTTGAAGAGAAAATTCAGGCATTTCTTTTACCTTTCTCGTTTTTTTAATAAACAACATTAAATAAATGAGAAAAACTTTTTGCATTTATTTTGAATATTTCTGCTTTCTGCGGGCATAGCCTCAGGGCTGTATTTATGTACTTTTTCAAATCAGTATCACCTCCTTATTGGTAAATCAAGTCGGTCCCATCTCAGAATTAACTTTTAGTATTTTACTGAAGCGAAAATGATAGTGTTTATCGTGCTATTAATATATGATCGGGATCCAAATTGGATTGATGGAGCAATCCAATTTCGGTCTCAAATATAATGAGCATTCACTCGTAAGTTATAGTAGGGCTCTATGGAAATTAAATATTTGGGATCACGGTTCATTTTTTCAGCCAATTTGTCTATAATTTGGTACTTTCGGCACATACAATTTATAGCTATCTAAGTTCCCGAATATTAATTGTTTATGTGGTTTAGACCTTTCTAAATCGAAGCCAGACAGGTGCTGGAACGGCTGGGAGGTTTTCTACCCCGAAACCCACAAATATGTCGATAATATAAATATTGACTTTGTATTGCACCCAAACTTTGCATAATTCGGTAGAATGTTGTACCCAAACATCAAACGTCATATTGAATACCTTCTCTATATATTATTACCACTGGCATTACTATTTTAGGTCCCTTAACATCAGTAGAGGTATTCTCTAACTCTACTTTGAAACCCAAAATGATGATACAAAAATAAGTTAAAATTGACAACATTAGTATCAATCGGTAGGTCTTAGCTACTACTTTGATATCGTCGCTAACTTATAGACAAATTTCGTTAAATACCAAAATTGTAAGCCATTTTATTTTACCAATTTTGTAAAAAAATAAGTTAGAGAATTCCACTGCAGTTTTTCAACAAATATTTTCGATTCATAAATAATAATGTCAGTAAAAGTTGTCTGTCCATCTTTTGTTTTTGCAGCCTTATTGTTCAGTCTAAAACTCAACAAGGTAAACTTTTAGAAATTAGAATAACACCACCAAACATGGTTAATTAAAATAAGGTAAACAACAGTCACGGTTATGCGGATGTGTGTAGATCCTCATCACACATATGCAAATTACAATACAATACTTTACACACACAGATGATGGCTGAAACATCACATCGATATATGTGTGGACATAACGTATGGGTTGTCAACGTACGTATCCCTTTCCGTTTGACAGCCTCAAAGTTGAAAAGTTTCGACCAAATAACAAACAATGCGGAATGTTACATTTTTGACAGTTGTCCAAAGTGATAAACAAGTTATGTATGTACGACTTTAACAGCGCGAACGCACACCATATTCACGCTCACACACACACAAATTATCTGCGGGAATATTCTAATAAGCCAGTATCTGAGCGCACAACAAGAACAACAATATAATTATCAGTGGAAGGAGCGGCAACAAAACTCTCTTTGTTTACATCCCAATTTGCTTTTAGTTATCCTTGCCAGTGAGCCGAGGAGTAGGAAAAATAGAACTAAATAGGTCCATGCCACCCACACTTAGTCTGCCATGGCTGGGTGTTGCAAAGCAAACAAAACAATATTGTCGCCAAGCTGCCACTTCCATTGCCACCATCATCTAAACCAAACATGCCGGGGAAAAAAAGAAAAAATGTTTTAATTTGCTGACAATCTGTTGCCACACTTTGGAATTTAGCGCTCTTTTATATTCACATTAAAAAAAGTTGATTTTCATTTGTGAAAACACCCTATGGCAATTTATGTACATCCATCCGATGCTCGATTGTTTTGCAAGTCGAATGACAACACCTCCCAATGTTTAGGTGGGGGACGGAAATTCACTTGTCATTCCGTAACGTTAATGAAATGCACCAAAGTTTTATTTTTATTGCTTTTTCATTTCGTTGGAATAACAAAGTTTTTTAAGGATTTGACAAAAATGTTGGTGCGCACTGATGGATTTCCACGTAAGTGGCATAAGCAAAAGAAAATTAAGAATCTGCCCATCAACATGATGCTTAAATTAGATTATGCTAATTTTGCCCATTCAAAGGCATTTGCGGTTTTACAGCAGTTGACGTCATTTTGAATTTTCAAGTACTTTAAGTTAATTTCAACTCTAGCACTCGTCAAATTTTTGTATTGCAAATACAAGAAATCTGAAAGTAAATGGGCTAAATTTAAAATTCCTGAAAGTTATCACTACCTGTATTTGGGATAGACTCAGCCTCCTAAGCTAACGTTAACGAAATTCCTAATATCGGGAGGTATCGTTTTATGGAGGTTATACGAAGACTTGGACCTGCATTGAAAATTTTCTGTCCTAGATTGAAGTATCCATTACGAGCTTCGAAATTTGAAACATACCGAATATTGGGAGGTATCGTTCTGCGAAAACGTGAGTAGTTATGACCCATTTACGAACTTAACCTGCCTACTGTCAAAATACACGTTTTATGTTAGCTTTCTATCTCAATTCGTTCGAAAGATAGCGTGATTACAAAAGTCGGACGGACATAGCTAAATCGACTTAGAATTTTACGCCGACGCAGAATATATACAGGATGAGATAAAAAAATGCAACAAAGTCAAACGCCATAATTTTTACATTTTTTTTTATTTTTATTGAAAGAAAGCAAAAAATGTCGGAAATAGCATCAACATTTAGAATAAGTTTAGATTTGTTCGAATTGGTCACCTTTGACACGAATTATGGCCTTCAAATGGCCAATAAAACCGTCACACGCTGCCCGAATGTTGGTGATCGACACTTTTGTATTTTTTTGTGTCAACCTTGCTTTCCAAAATACTCGAGACACAATAGTCCAACGGATTGGTATACGGAGGTTTTGATGCCATTGTGCGCTGGAAATGAATCGAGGAACCTAATTTTGTAACCATTCTTGGGTGGCGCGGGAATGTCCAAGGTCTGCGGGCAAAATGTTGGCATGCCCAAGACTGTAATACACCCTCCAGAATATTTTCGCGATAATATTCAGCATTTATTCTGATGCCACGATCGATTAATTCGAGCGGAGAGCGACCATCGGCGGTTATGGCGGTCCACACCAACACCATGGCCGGCGATTGAGTTCTGACCTCTTTCTATTATTATATTGTATTATACTAACGACAAAGTTAATATAACCTTCATAGAATGGTGGAGTGTATAAAAAAGGACTCTTTAAACAGTATTTTGAGTTATGTTACCATTACAGTAAAGGAACGACATAATATTTCCTAAGAATTTCAGATTTAAAACAACGTTGCATCCTACCGATGATGTTTAAATTCCTGTCCGCGAAGTTATGCAATTACATGCAGAAGTGACATTTTTATTTTTGTTCGCTGTTTGTTTGTCTAGCATAACTGTGTTTTTATAGCCGACAAATAATTATTTCTCTCTTGGCACTTGGATAAATATGTCTTAAGTTTTCTTGGACAAATACAAGGAAGAAAAGTTATAGAAAATAAGAAAAAAGTTTTGTTTGTTGCACTGAAAGTTAAGAATTGAATATGCGACTATGCAATAATTTTTATGATAAATGAGCTTCTGTAGATTCAATGGGTTCAATGGCAAAAAAGTAATATTTTTTTTAAATACTGACCTTCTGATTTAAATTATTTTAAAACAAATAATATCTTATATTAGTATAGCCATTTTAAACGTGACAGTTCGATCAAAGTTCTTTACATTCCGTATAACTTGGGAATGTGTCCTGAAAGTGTACGAATAATTTTGTACTGTATTCTCAACAGCAAAGTACTCGTGTTTTGCAATGTCATACTGCAATAACAGTCTACTTTTATTGCGAAAACGTCAAATAAAATCCACTGAATTTTTTTTCTACTACAAGAAAAGTTAAATACCAAATTTGAAACAATTCCGTGGAAAATGTGGCTGGGATTTAATTGTTAAGAATTGTATATGAAATGGTCCTAGAAGATTTGAAAGGAATACCTATTGAAATAGACAAGCCAGAGAATATTTTACACCCTACGACAGGTACATTGTGTGATGTCGTTGTGCATTTGGTTGTAACATAAAAATATCCTTGCTATGGTTATCGTGGTAAAATTTTATACATTCCTGCAGGTTCTAGAACATATCTCTCATTTTCTCCGAGGATTATTAGCACATCCGATTGAGTTTGGAAGGGAGAATCACGCACTAAATTCTTGCTACAAAAATACTGGTGTTTTAACCACCACTCATACAAACAATAACAAAGAAAATGGAATTTAACGTACAGATTTTGTAAGTTTCTAATATGCAACTCAACGGAATGACACATCGAGGCCCTTGTATATATGAAACGGTTTAAACCGTTTCGTTTTGTATTTTCACTAAGTATGAAACCAATACTTAGACAAATAAAAAACATTAAGTAAGGCCGGGCCGAGCTTGGTAAAGAAAACATTTTTATATAAAAGTATCTGAATTCAAGCGTGTTCTATTTTAAACTACATATACCAGTAATACCTTTCTCATAATGCAGTTAAACTTATCAAAAACCCATAAATTGAGTGGGCCGTTATATGAGTACCTATATAGACAACGATTAAATGCAAAATTTGAAAAAATGTCGTGGGTAAATGTGACTAGGATTATCAAAATACCGAATGTCGTTGGGTACCGTTATTTGTGTGTTTTGAGAAAGTATTAACCTAGATATTAAACTTTCTGCCATCGGAGCGAGGACCCATTTGAACTACAAATACCAAAATCAAAAAAAAAAAATGGTACCGTTATATGGCGACTATACCAAAACGTTAACCTATATATAATATGTTCCGTCACTGGAGCTAGAACAAATACCAATTTTTAGACAAATCCGTTAGAAAAAAATGTAGTGATATCATCAAAATACCGAATACCGGGAGGTACCGTTATATACCAAAACGTGGACCGATATATCTCATTTTCAATACCAACCATGCTAGACAAAATACAAATTGTTTTGCCATATTATGAAGCTCTGGGTAAAATAATGTGGTCTGTATCGTGATTTCAACGAACAGACGGACATCGTTAAATCGATTTAGAATTTTATGAATATATATACTTTTTGGGTCTTCGATGAATATTTTGGGATGCTACAAACGGAATGACAAAGTTAATATACCCCTCTTTTCAAGGTGGAGGGTATAATAAGGCTATTTGTTAAATTTTGTTTGGAATTGTGTTTTTTTGTATAGTTATTTTAGGAATCCATAAAAAAATGAAGTTCGGAAGTTAGTATGCTTAAAATACACAGTTATCGTAACATCATCTCAGAATTTTACCCTTTTTAAGCATAAATGTGCAAATAATTATTTGAATGAATCACAAACGAAAATTGAGCGAAGTTACAGTTCATACACAAGAAAACAGTTGGAGGACCTGTTAATTTGATTATTTCTCAGAACCAAATAAGCGATCAAGTCTGTTAAAAACTCTTTTAATCGACATTTCTAAAGCTGAAGGAGTAACTGGGGAACAACATACATTAGTGAGATATCGAAGCACTCCGTGTTGGGCTAGTGCAGCATAATTGCAAACAACTATATGATATATGAAAAACTTCAAAATTATAGCATTTTTTGATGTATTTTAATAAAAACCCAGTTTTTCAAAAAATGGACTTTAAATTTATTTATGTCTTTATTTATTTATTTGTCTTTAGACTTACAAATAAAGTAACGCCATTTATAAATCGGGATATATACATCCTATACATCACTACATGTTAAAGAAATTATAAAAACATTTAAGCATCACAAATCTTTAAATAGAAGTACCTCAACAGGGTTGTTTTCATTCAAAGATGCAATGATTGATTTGTGGCTGATACATCCCACCCTGATCCCATATTAAAAACATTATACCAACACTTAACTTGTAAACAACCCAACGACTTAATTATAACGAAGTAAAAAATTTTGAAAGCACTCCAACCCCTCACGTAGCTTTTACAAAAAGCCCTGACAAACGAGTACGTATTCTAAACTACTTGTCCGTACGCCTCGCACCACCACTTCGAGCATATTCATAGATTATCACACATGTGAAAAGGATGCCGACCATTGTTGAACGTCTATGACAGGATAACAAGGACAAAACATCGTACAACTTGTGGCTTGTTTAGAGCCGGGAGCTAACAAACAAATTTCAACCACAAAAATTTTAAAATTCAATTCCAACATCAGTTTACATGCAATTACTGACTGCCCTTCTAAAAGGTTTGTCGAACTTTAATGTCGATGTGGCCAGAAATGTACGAGTTTGGTCGAAGTTAGAAGTAAGTTCCATCTTGATTTCGTTAGTACTCGTAGCACAGTGATTGAAATAAGCAGATTTAATAGTTGTTGAATTGTATTTGTTGTAGTTCTACAAAGAATCATTTTCAATCAGTAATTTCAAAATGTAATAAATAAAATTTATTGTAAGTGGATCCCTTAAAAATTAGAATAAACCGAATAACTTATTAAGAGGCAATAAAAACAAACTGCCGTTTGTATTAACAGTACGTTAAAAATAATGGGTTATTTCTGGGTTAAAGCAAAAATCGTTTTGTCCTCATTACAAATTTATGATAAATGACGCCAAAAGCAAAGGTTGCGAATTCGACATTCAGTTCCGGTACACAAATAAAATCATAATAAGCCAGTAAAAAACAGTAAAGAAAGTCCTAAAGTCGGGCGGTCCGACTTTATGATACCGAACACCACTTTGCTAATTTAGTAGAGCTCCACATAACAATTAAAAGATTTTTTGGGAGAATTTAATCATACACGCTATGGTTATAATTATTATTTAAAGTTCAAAGGAGTAAATATGCCGAAGCATTTGTATCTCTTAAATTCGGACTTGTATATCCCATTTGGTGCAAAATTAATTTCCAAATCTGAACCGATCTCGATAAATTTTGGCAAAGGTATATCTGAGCTGCATTTGATATATTTCCACAAATATTGTTGTTACAGAGCGCATATTACGGCTGCGGAGGACAAAAATAACAAATCGGATAAACAATATATATGGGAGCTATAGCTATATCTGAACCGATTTCGATCAAATTTGTCATACATATTTGCAGGCCTAATTTGTGCAAAATTCCATACTATTCGGGCTGATATTACAGGTTTGGTGCACAATAAAAGGCAAATCGGACGAAGATATGTATGGGAGCTATATCTAATTTTTTTACCGATTACCTCCAATTTCAATAGGGTTCGTCCTTGGGCTTTGTTTGGAAAATTTCATCTCAATCGGATAATAAATGTGACCTGCATTTTGTTCACAAGAATACATGGACAGACGGACGGACTGACATAACTATGGGTCTATCTCGCTTTCTTCTCCATGTTACAAACAAATGCACAAAGACGTAATACCCTTACCACTATGTGGTGTAGGATATAAAAAGGCCAAGATATATATAAAATATAAATTCAAATCTGAAGCGATCTCAAATTTGGTAGAGGTATTTCTGAGCTCTATGAGATGTCTGGTACCAAATAATGTGAGCGACTTAAACGCTGAATTGGTTGAAACTTATATATATGGAAGGTATAGTTATATCTGAACCGATTTTCACCAAATTTGAAGTTCTTGCTTCTAGGCTGAATTCGGTCGTGCGTGAAAACTAATCCTCTCCATTTGGACTGATATTAACAATTTGGGACACAATAAATCTGAAATTGTAAAAAATATATAAATCTCTGCCGATATTGATAACATTTGAGAGAGGTATTTCTGGGCTGTATCCGATATCTGGTACCAAATATCATTGTTGTGGAGCGCACATTACGAATGTGAGGGACTTAATCGGATGAAATTTATGTATGGCAACTATAGGTAGGTACGAATATGGCGTAAAATTAAATTTAAATTGCATTTTCGTCTGTATGGGAGCTATACCCAAATCAATAATAACAACAAAATTATCAACACTATCAAAAAGATGTGTCTCGGGCTAAACAAATGATTTTCCGAAAATTTCTTCTCAATCGGACAATAGATGCGACTTGTACTTTGTTTACAAAAATACATGGTTAGACGGATAGAGGGGCGAGTGGGGATGTATAAATCATAGAATGTCATTCTATGAACATCATCAAGAGGTACTATTGGTCTATTTCGATTCTTTCTGCATGTTACAAACAAAAGGCATAATACCACAGAGTGGCATAGGGTATAAATACCATGAGTTGTTGATGGAGATGTAAGACTTGGAAGAACTCTCAGAAGATTGTTAGCTCAATTTCAGCAACTGATAAAACATAAAAGTATAGGCAATACAAAATTTTGAGCAACATTTTAAAGCTGCACATTAAATAATGTTGGCACTATCTAGATTTCAACAGACGGGCGGACGTTGGTAAACTGCCTAGAGGTGAGAATAAAGAACATAAAACCCTTTTTTGACCGGCTTCTTTGGAAAAGAACAAAGGAGCGTAGGACCAAAATCGAACTAAGTAAACTTACAATTTTCCAAAAAAAAGTTATTCGTGATGTAATTCAAACGTGATAGTGTGATTTCTGTATATTTGACTGGAAAACCACAAGTGGCTATCGTTAGAGCACTTCAACATTTAAATGTGAGTAAATCTTTTGGCTGGAAAAGTAAAGAAACGACTTGATCGAAACTCGCGTCACAGTGGCCGAAAAATGGCTCGTGAGCTGAACATATTGCAATATTCCATTCGGCAAATATTGAAAAATAAGCATGAAATTCAAAAAAGTGCAAAAACTTACATCGCAACAGAAAGAAAAATAGACTCAAAAGAGCTAAAGAGTTGCTACGCTTGGCCAAAAGTTGTGAACTGCTAAAAATTTCATTGGTATTAGAAAAATTCACGTTTGTAGAACACCTTCCAAATCACAAGCATGAAAATATTTAACGATTTCAGAGGAATTTTTATTTTTGCTGATTGAAAATGAGGTCATTTTTAGTTATTATCTTTTTGGCAACATTGGTTCAGCTCACGTACATTCCATATTTTGTTTCACTGTCAAACATCTTTAGTTTGGTCTACAATTTAGCTAGCAAATCATTTAATTTTATTTATTAAAATTCGTTCTGTGTTAAGAAAGTTCATTACTCAATGGGCACATGAATAAGCAGAATTGTCGACTTTGGAGAATATTTTGAAAGATCAGCTAGAAGCACTGCAAAAGCTACCAATACATCGCGAAAAAGTCACATTGGACGTTAGTTTTTTAACTATGCACAAAATGCAAAAGCTTGACTTGATGGTGTTATTGAGAGGTGACTTCGATGAACATTTTATTTTCCTTTCGGGCAGGGTCATCGAGTCCACTTCAATTGATTCTTTGAAAGATAACATTGAAGAATTTATTCCTGAGATACCTGCCGAAAGAGTATGCAAAAATTAGATAAGCGACCATTTTAGGTTCGTCGCAGTCAAAATTTTCATGAAGTACTCTCCAAACATTAAATTATATGGACCGTACTATCGATACGAAAAAAAATTTCATGCATGTTTCTGAATTTTATGTGTTTTATTTCGTTTTTGAAAAAGTTTTCTATAGCTCTAGATTCAATTAAAAAACTCTTTAAGTAATAAGATATAAACATATTACTGTCACTGTATAAATATTTCTTACTAGCTGGCCCAGTCCGCGTTGCCGGCCCGCAGTTTTAGTTTTTAATTCATAGTTTTTAAAGCATAATAATTCACAAATCGTGCTCACATAAGTGGCACAATTTATATATGATAACTCGATTAAATAGAAATAAATACGTATTTCAAAAAACCTGATCCTATTTTTCAGTAAGAGGTTTTAGTTTGAGAGTTAAAAACCTTAATAATATAGCATATATATTAAAAAGTATACATTAACTGTTTATTTATATAAGATGGTTCTCTACCCCCAAAGTTGCCTAACCACACATTTTAAGTGAAATCGTTCTACTACGAAACATTGACATTGAAAAATTTCCGCGAAGAGGTCTTTTCGGAAGTAAATGAAGCATGGTCCTATACTTATAATTATTTGAAAGAATTTGTTCTTCTTTTAAAAATCTCAAATTACCAACATTTGAGGATTTTGAAAGGGGCTATATCATTTGAGGGGGGCTATATCACAAAGTAGACCAACCTGATACAAATTTTCTATAAATAATTCCTCATGTAACCCCTAGGACTGTATCAAATTTAAAACTTTATCGTAATTTTTGCGGAGTATAGGGCAATTATTTGCGGTCCTTTGTGTATGGTTAAGCTATATAAAATGGACTCTAAAAAAGTTAGATTTTGGGATTTTTATTTACCAACAGAAAATTTTCCTAACCCCAAAATTATCTGCGGCGCAGTGTAACTACTGACGATAGCGCATAGTACCCGTATAACGTTACCTATGATTTAAGGTTACTTTAAAGGGTTCGGATGAATTTTCCGAGTATATGAATCCTTTTCTTACTATATTTTTAATTACAGTGCCTCTTCATATTCGGTATTTCACTGATTAAAGTCCCAATGATTTTTGCATTTTGAGTTCTTATTGGATGAGTTATTTCCATATCTAATCAAAATTGGCAACCTTATAACAGCATGTATAGAAAATGTGCAAACTTTCTCGATTTTTTCAGTTTTTTTCAATAAGAATTTCCAATTCCAAAAGGCATTCTGAAACAATTCTACACAAAATTCCATATTATAATAGAACAATTTTTTCAGTTCCGCGATTTTTCTCAAAAATTTTTTTCATGACAACGTTTCCACTGTATTTACAAATAACCAAAAGAAAATTGGGTCAAATCGGCCCAGTCGTTCTCAACTGATGTGTTACTATACTTTTTCAAAATGTTTACATATAAATTTAAAGAAGTAGGTGTGGCTAGTTCCTCAGCCCCCAAATAAATACTTAGGATTGGAGGGAAAGTCAACAGTATGTCGTGTAATAATTTTAAAACCGATATCTTCATTATTTGACAAATATAAGGATTTTAGATAAATAGAAATAGTGGGCGTAAAAGTAGTCGTGGTCAATATTTTTTTCTTTAAAAACTTAACTCGGGGTATGACGAATGTTTGTACAAAAAATTATTCAAATCGGTCCACCCGTTCTCAACTGATTCCAATACCAACGAACAACAATTGATTTTTATATATATAGATGTAAAATTTGTCAACTGAAAACACTGTACAAGAAATTGTGACATATAGGAATAGTCGAACTTTTGCGTTTACCCTTAAATCAAATTTCATGAAGTCCTTTTATGTGGCAAAACGTGAATGCGTGTTGATGAGAATGCAAGTGTGTGTGTGAGTACGTGTGTATTTCGTAGTTAACTTTCATGTGGGGGATGGCACCATTCACCGCTATTTGAGTATGAACCCTGTTAATCATTTCGTATTTAAGCCTTTGCCCTTTACATGTGTGTGCGAATGTTGTTTGACTACGTGTAAACGCACGCAGTAATTTGAGTACGTTTTCGGGGTAGATGAATGATAAAATGATAAATGAGTTCGACAATCGTTTTGCATTTTTGCTGAATAAGGTTTCATAAACAAATGGAAGTAAGTTCACATAATTAAATGCAATTGTTTATTCTGTGTTATATATTTAATTTTTTTTAAATAAAACAGGTATAAGAATTGAGCTTTAAAGTCGACTAGGGGACGTCTTGTAACACATCGACCTATTCGTTGAAGTCATATCTAAGTAGTATGTATTCTCGTCCAAATTGAAATTAGATGTCGATAACGCCGCGTCAGTCTGTCTGTCCGTTTGTTGAATCGGCCGAAGTTCCAATATTCCTTCTGGTTTGCGGTATTTTTCTTTTGTGCGGTAATGAAAACAGAAATAGCTATAATTTGTCATTTTTACATTGTCCATACACATTCCGTGTGTAATACCTCTAAATACTCGTCGGAGACTTCATTAAGTCTGTATATTCGAAAGCAGCATAAAATTCTAATTCAATTGAAGGATGTTCCGTCTGAATGTTGAAATCAACATACAGACCATAATATTTTACATAGAACTTTTGAAATTTGTCATAATAGTTTTCTTGTAGCTCCCATGTAACGGTATCTTCAAATATTCGGTATTTTGAAGATTTAATAATGATACCAAGCACAATATGATTTTTTGAGGATATCAACTGTATTTTCCTGCCGATTTCACTGGCATTTGCAGTTTAAAATAGAACCCGTTCTAATTGAATGCATGCACATTTATTTATGAATTGTAAAGGATATTTAAAGATCGCCCGGACTATCTTCACGTATTTTTTATTGTTAGTTTGTAATTTAGTAAGGTCCTCATACGATGGTCCTCATGGATTTCATGTATTTTGAATGTTACAGAGTTTCAAACCATTAGTTGTTATTAACGCTTCCTACAGTAATTGTTCAGCGTGGGTGGACAACCCGCTATATATTAAAAGTTTCAGTCCCAACTTTTAGTATACCCTTCACCATAGAGGTGTTACACACAGAATGACAAACTTAATATAACCTATGACAGAAAAATACATAATGATATAGCGCTATACCTATGTTTGGTGTTCTTGTTACTCATTTCTAAAATGACATGACTTGACTCAAATCGATTGCAGATAATTTTTGTACAACATTTCCTCCTAATAACCTAATTCCTTCATTTTCCTTCAGCCATCTTTTCTTGATGGCAAGAAATCAATATTTCCTTTAACAATATTTTTCTAAAATTTTAATTTTTAAACAGCAGGTAAACAGGTATGAGTGATACTATTCTGTAAACTGGTTTTATGTTAGCTTCATTAGAAAGTTAGCGAAATTGTAAATAACTTGAAATCAACAGAGCAAAAATACAGATTTCTTGAGTCTAAATTTGGGTTGGAAACATTCGCCATTAATCACAATTTTCTTTGGTATTGAAAATGGAACAAGCAGTTGCATGTTTCCATATAAGCTTTGTTCCTTTACATGCAGGGATCTACAACTTTTATCATTTTGCAACTTTTTGCTAGAAAATCCTCTTACCCGAAAAAATAGTTTATCTGGTTTGTGAGAACCCTTACAAATATGTCTTTCTCTTTCAATATTTACTACAAGACAATTTCGCCAATTTTGAAAGCTTTTCCAGAAAAAAAGTTATTCGTGATGGAATTCAAGCGTGATATTGTAATTTCTTAATATTTGGCTAGAAAACCACAAGTTGCTATCCTTAGAGCACTCCAGCATTTAAATGTGAATAAATCTTTGGTGTCTCGTGCCATTGTTCTTTACCGTGATAGTGGTAGCATAGCCCGACGTCAAGGAAGTGGACGGAAGAAAACAGCAACATCAGCAGAAATGATTCGAAAAGTAAAGAAGCGACTTGATCGAAACGACGCGGGTTTCGATGGCCGATCGTGAGCTGAACATATCGCAATATTCCATTCGGCAAATATTGAAAAATAAGCTCGGGGTAAAGCCATTGAACTTCGCTCAAATAGCCCAATATTATCGCGAAAATATTCTGGAGGGTGTATTAAAGCCTTGGGCACTCAAACATTTTGGCCGCAGACCTTGGACATTCCAACAGGACTCAGAACCATCGCACTCAGTACGCACCACCCAAGAATGGTTACAAAATGAGGTTCCTTCATTTCCAGCGCACAATGGCCACCAAAATCTCCGTATACCAATCCGTTAGACTATTGTGTCTGGAGTATTTTGGAAAGCAAGGTTGGCACTAAAAAATACCAAAGTGTCGATCACCTCAAGCAAGCGCTTCGTCGGGAATGGGTCAAAATACCGCAGAGAAATATTCGGGCAGCGTGTGACAGTTTCATTGGCCGTTTGAAGGCCATAATTCGTGCCAAAGTTGACCAATTTGAACAAATTTAAACTTATTCTAAAATTTGATGCTATTTCCGAAATTTTTTGCGTTCATTCAAAAAAAAATTTAAAAAAATGTAACATTTATGACGTTTGACTTTGTTGCAGTTATTTTATCTCACCCTGTAATTTGATACCACAGAGGTAAATCGAAAATAATAGATGTAGCTTATTCTGGAACTAAAAAAAAAAACATCAGTTTCGAACATTTACATGAATTTCATTGATCCATCTTAATCCGTGTAAGTGATATTTAACACACAATTATGGACATTTGTAATTTTATAAATATTTTTAAAATCAATAATTCTTTTAGTTTGAAATTTAAACTGCGGCATTTTATTAAATTTCTATTGATTTAAAATAATAAAAAAAAGACTCTTTTAATTACGGCAGTTCCATATTCAATTCGATATGATGTTGAAAACTCAAAAACTTTTGTGCTTTCAACAATGAACACAAAAAACTTGTAGTGCCGTCGGATATAGTTTCACACACGTCTTCATTTAATCCTTTGCGCTATTATCACAACCAAATATCCTGTAGAACTCACATATTATTCACTTGATGCATTCGTTTTGATGTTTTAATTCATTCACTGATGTATTAATTCCTTTGCCAGAGTATTGAGTTTAACGTGATTCAAATAAAATATTCAACGTATAAAATCAATTAATGATGCCTTATCTGATTCGCCGAGTTTTAATCGAGATTACGCGCCACAACGCACCACAATGTACGAGCCGCAAACCGTCCGAACGACAACTGATGCTGATGACAGTTAAAAATCAAATGAATCGTTGGCAAAAGTCTACGGCTATTTAAAATTATTAAAAAATATTTATTCTAACGAGCGGAAGAAGTGCGCGAAGCAAGTACCACCGGTACGAAGGCGCAAACAACAGTCGCACAGCCAAGCCATGCCAACAAGATACATGGAAGCACAGTAAAGTGTTAATCTGAAACTGAACTGATTTGCCAGCCAGCCAGGCAACCAACCACCATTACCAACACCCCAAAACGTTGGTGGGAGTGTGCGGATGCAGCAGCCACAGGCACTACCAACAAAAGAAACCAAAAGCATGGAAATAAGACCAAACAAAACTACCAGAAACCACCCCCACAACAATAAAGATCCTTTGCAGTGGTGTTTCGTTGGCAACATGAAGACCTCGCCGATGAGTATTTTGGCGCGCAACATTTCTATGTGGCAAAAGCTTAGTGCATCACCATTCCGACCACCAATAACAATCAAAGCGAATAACAGACAAAACAAAAAAAACGACCAAGGCAAAGACAAAACAATAACAAACATGTGCTAGAAATCGACAATACTCCGCACACAAAGGACAATCAACAACGTGCATCAAGTGCGAGGGATGATGTTGTGCCGTCGGAAAAATGGTTACACTTTTTATTGTTGACATGTTCGATCTTTTCTTACCTCCCCAGAGGAGTACAGAAAAGTACCTTTTGGACATCCAATGAATCCACATGCAAACTAAAATATGGATATAAAAAGGACCAAATTTGGTTGTGTCGATATTTAGGTAGTTTTTATACCCTCAGACTTAGACAGCATTTCCCTTTGGACAAAAGTGGCTTCATTTGAAGTCGATCAAATGCGTCAACAAGTTTAAAGCAAACGGAGTTCAAATTTGTATAAAACGTAAGTCAAGCACGAATATGAAAATTATCGATCCACACTTTGTGGGGGAGTAACAGCCCCCACTCTCAAAACTTGAATAAAATGAAAAAGTAATTTCCAATTTTTCCCAAATCCCAATATTTATATGGAAATAAGGCGATTTTCAATAATCTTATATACAGGGTGAGATGAAGAAACTGCAACCAAATTCAGACTGCTGTCATTTCTAACCCACTCGTCCGACAGCTGTTAAAATTATTCAAGAGACAGCTCATTACATTGTTTACAAGCGTAAAAAAGCATTTTGACCAGAATTTTCCAGAAAAAAAGCTATTCGTGATGAAATTCAAGCGTGATAGTGTAATTTCTTTACATTTTATATTTATATCCTTTAGAGCACTGCAGCATTTAAATGTGAATAAATCTTTTGTGTCTCATACCATAGCTCGTTACCGTGATACTGGTAGTGTAGCCCGACGTCAAGGAAGTGGATGGAAGAAAACAGTAACATCAGCAGAAATGGTTCGAAAAGTAAAGAAGCGACTTGATCGAAATCCGACTCGCAGTGCCCGAAAAACGGCTCATGAGCTGAACATATCGCAATATTCCATTGGCAAATATTGAAATATCAGCTCGGGGTAAAGCCATTGAAGTTCCAAAAAGTGCAAGAACTTACACCGCAACAGAAAGAAAATAGACTCAAAAGAGCTAAAGAGTTGTTTCGCTTGGCCGAAAGTGGTGAACTGCGGAATTTGGTTTTCTATGATGAGAAAACACTCGTTGTCCAACAGTTTGTAAACAAACAAAATGATCGTGTTAACTTAACTCAAGCGCCGGCCATGGTGATGGTGTGGTCGCTTTTCGCGTGTTTTAATCAACCGGGGCATCAGAATACATGCCGAATATTATCGCGAAAATATTCTGGAGGGTGTATAAAGTCTTGGCACGCAAACATTTTGGCATTCCAACAGGACTCAGTACACGCCACCCAGTAATGGTTACAAAATGAGGTTCCTCGCTTCATTTCAAACGCGCAAAGACCACCAAAATCTCCGGATACCCGTTGGACTGTGTCTGCAGTATTTTGGAAAGCAAAGTGTCGATCACCTCAAGCAAGCGCTTCACCGGGAATGGGCCAAAATACCGCAAATTTGTAAACATCTACGAGAAAAAAAAAACAAAGTAAAGCATACGAAACAAAGCACACAAGCATAGTATTAAAATTAAACAGAAGGCAAGACGTTTCAATGAACATATTTTGGCAATTTGTGATCTTTTTGATCATGCGTCTTCGTATTTTGGAATGGAGAAAAAATCGCATTTGCAGTCAAGCAGCCAGAATAGAATTAGGTGTGTCTGGTTACCCTAAAATTGTTAACTACTGTTACTTTTAACACAAAATTTCTGCAAAAGAGAGTTACTCGAGAGAGGAATTCTTTCACTGAGTGTTTGCAAATTCTTCCTGGACAAATTTCTTCTTGCAATCATTTGCTATTCTTCTCCTTCCGATGCACAATTAAAACATATTTATTTTAGTAATCAAAAGCCTAATTGTATAGTCTTACGGCTTATTTTTAAATTTGTGTGTACTTCATTTCTTTATATTCCTTCGTTTTTCATAAATCAGCTGAGAATAAAAGAGAATAAAACTCTCAGAAAGAATCTACTAGACAATTACTTCAGGAAAATAACCACACAGGCCTATTGTATAATGATAGCTTGTCATTTTTTTTCGCGAATTCCAAATATAAACAAATTTATTTTGACAGAATGGGTGAAATCAGCTGGGCTAATCGGACGACCTATTTAATGGGCCTTGAGCTTGTGCAATATGCTGTGCTGGTAATCTGCTCTCTGCTGTTGGATTGGGCCCATTACGAATTGAGACGGCTGCAAAATCCCAATTCAATTTTTCCTTATTAGATTCCCTGCGACATTGGAACCTTCTCCCTACGTCATATTGCAGAGAGCATGGGGCTATTGGTGCTATCGCGTCCGGAAATTTTGTATAAGACGTAATACTCCTCTCTTCGCCTTTTCTTCTTCTTCAGATCTTTCATCTTTACACCAACCATCCTTCTTTTCAGAATTTGAGAGCACCTCAACAGTTTTTCACCAACTACCTATTTACTTCCATTTGGGACCGCACGGCGAGGTTAAACACACTTATTTTATTATTCCCGCCAGCTCTTGCTGAAAAATGTGGTCTTATTTCCGGTATTCAAATAGCCGGTTCCTAACGAGAAGTCAGGTGGTCTATTGGCGGTGGCTATAATGGGGAGGGGATCTGAGCCTAAAGGAAAATGGTAAATTTTTAGATGATTTCAAAACATTTTACTCGGAATATCTCATTTTTGAGTCTGCAGCATCGTCTCCTGGAACAGAGTGACATTGATGTTCTTCCAAATTATAAAATTCACTATTACATTGAATATGGAGAAATAATTTGCATGACATTAAGAATGACATTTTTATTGTATGGGTGAACACGCAGACATCCCATGCGAGTTTATTCGTTGAGACTTGTCTTAAAAAGTAATTCAGACAGAAAGCGAGCATAACCTCAAAATTGTGTTTCAGTAGCTAACTTTTCAGTGATCCGCGTGACAACATATTCTTAAAATTCAAGGTGAATTTTTCAGTTTTGATTAAATAATACAATACTTCTCGCAATCAGAAAGAGGCTTATTTAAAATGTGTAGATGAAAAAATAGTACTATATTGGCATGTTTTCTGTTAGTGTCATTTCACGTATTCATGTTTTCTTCGTACAATGGTTGTATATAACTCATGTTGTGCACACAATATGTAATGAAGGAACGTCAACATTTCGTTGATTATTTTAGTCGCAAAAACTGTTTCCATTCATTCCCGTCAATCAAAACATATCACACTCATTGGCACATCAACGTCGCCGAGAATGTGTGACATAGAAGTTCCGAGTGCTGTGAAACATCTCTAGACACAACTTTAAACCAGCCAATGATGACAGTAGGTACCTTGTCAACATGTTGCAAACTATGATATGCTGCAAGCAGATATACTTTATTATTTTGTTGCGTTGTTGAAATTAAGATGTCGCAATATTTAAGGTAAATAAATAAAATTTGGTATAATATAAAACTTAACACACTCCAAATTAAGGTTTAGTACCCATATAGGAGTGGTGTCCGTTGGAATAAACTAGCAAGTGTCCGCAACCTTGTCAACGAAAATTGCAGATTCGTTCCAATAGTTCGTGATCGACCGGTCAGGGTATTATGTATTTGTGCTTTTGTACTTTGCTTGTAACAGACAGACAGACATTTCTGTTCATGTGTTTTTATAAACAAAGTACAGTCGCATTTATTTTGCCGAATCCATATGAAATTTTGTACAGGTCGTTTGCTTGACCCAAGGACGAACCCGTATTAAAATTTGTATATACGACCGAATTAAGCCTGGATATGAAAATGCTAAATTTGATCGAAATCGATTCAGATATAGCTACAACTCCCATATATATTGTTCATCCGATTTGATATTTTTGTCCTCCGCAACTGTAATATGCACTCTGTAACAACGATATTTGGGGAAATATATCAAATACAGCACAGAAGTACCTTTCTCAAATTTTAAAGAGATCGGTTCAGATCTGGATCTAGCTCCCATATATATATCTTCGTCCGATTTTCCTCTTATTGTGCACCAAACGTGTAATATTAGCACAAATAGGATGGAATTTGGCACTTACCACAAAATTGATCATAGAAACCTGTATGTCAACTTTGTTGTTCATTCGATTTGTTAAAGTTTTATTTGTTATATCAAGCTCTATTAAAGGGATGTAGGGTATCATAAAGACACTTATTCTGCACTTCATCGGTCACTTTCATTTCAAATTTCAGAATTCTAGCTCATTCCATATGTCCAATACAAATTATTCAACTTATAGTACATTTCAAAAACCCAGCCTTTTCACACGCCTACGTACCAAGACTGACCCTTATGAAAAATGTAAAGATTCTAGCTTCAGCCGTTTCGCCTGGGCGTTGATTCTCAGTCAGTCATTTATTTCACTATACATAAAAAAACTTCAAATATTATAAAGAGAACGGAGGGCGGTGTTGTTACAATTATATTGAAAAATGTGGCAAAAATCATAAAAATTTCCGATATCGGTGAGAACATATATATGTGGGGTGGACCTATACAGCCTATATTATGTTAGCACACGTGGATTCCATTCTAGAAAATACATATATATTAAACAAACACGTTAGAAAATATGGTTAAAATCATAACAACACCGAATATAGTGAGGCACCGTTATATGGGGACTTTAAGAAATCGTGGTCCTATGTAGACAATAGTTTGCTATAGTGGTTGGTATCTAAAAAGTCCATTAGAAAATGTGTCTTTAATTGAAAAACATCGAATATCATTGTAAGAGGGCTATACGAAAACGTGGACCTATCTTTCCTGTAGTTGGTCCTCGACACTATAAGCCAATTATATTTACTTGTAACAAAAATTATCCACTTTTGCCAACTCCTTCTATTTTTGGCCACTGTTAAACGAATTCGCGACATAGTTCCGCGAAAAGTTTAATTTGTCTGATGGGTCCTGGGCTCTTCCCACTCGTAATGGTCTGAAAGGGTTTTCTGCCTGTGTCGTTGTTATGCTATAAGAATAAATATATATTGAAGGTGACGTTTTTCAATCTGAAGGAAACCGCTTTTAGCAATTTGTATTATGAAAATATCACATAAAAGAAACCCCGTTTACCCCAAATTTTGAATCTTATTTCAGAAATAAAGCTGTGTTCCCAAAAAATAAACGTCACACTTGGAAATAGTTTCGAAACCAATCCAAATTTTTAATTTATACAGGGTAAAATGAAAAAACTGCAACCAAATTCAGACTGCTGTCATTTCCAAGCCACTCGTCCGACAGCTATTAAAATTATTCCAGTGACAGCTCATTAAATTGTTAACAAGAGTACAATAGCATTTTGGTGAGAATTTTCCAGAAAAAAAGTTATTCGTGATGGAATTCAAGAGTGATGGTGTGATTTATTTATAGAAACAGAAAGAAAATAGACTCAAAGAGCTAAAGAGTTGCTTCGCTTGGCCGAAAGTGGTGAACTGTCGAAATTGGTTTTCCCCGATGAGAAAACATTCGTTGTCCAGCAGTTTGTAAACATACAAAATGATCGTATTTACTTGCTAAAGAGATCAGCTGAAGATGTGCACCTTCGATTGGCCACCAGAACTCAAGCGCCGGCCATGGTGATAGTGTGGGCCGCCATTACAGCCGATGGTCGCTCTCCGCTCGTATTAATCGAATAAATGCCGAATATTATCCCCAAAATATTCTGGAGGGTGCATTAAAGCCTTGGGCACGCAAACATTTTGGTCACAGACCTTGAACATTTCAACAGGACTCAGCACCACCCAAGTATGGTTACAAAATGAGGATCCTCGCTTCATTTCCAGCGCACAATGGCCACCAAAATCTCCTGATATCAATCCGTTGGACAATGTGTCTGGAGTATTTTGGAAAGCAAGGTTGGTACTAAAAAATACCAAAGTGTCGATCACCTCAAACAAGCGGTTCGCCTGGAATGAGCCAAATACCGCACAAAGTACATATATTCTTGATCACCATAAAATTCTGTGTCGATTAGCAGTGTCCGTCCGACTGACCGTCTATCCTTCTGTCAGTCTGTGGAAATCACTCTAGCTTCCGAACGAAATGAAGTTAGTTGATAAAAATTTGCTCAAATGTGTATTATGTCTGCAGGACATAATAATATTGAAAATGGGCCATGTAGGTCCACGTCTTCGTATAGCCCTCATATAACGGTACATCCCGTTATTCGGTATTTTGATGATTTTAGCGATATTATTTACCGGAATTATTTCAAATTTGGTATTTGAAGTTCGTAATAAATACTACAGCATAAGACAGAAAATGAGCCATGTAGATCTTCGTATAGCCCCCATATAACGGTACCTCCCGATATTGGGTATATTGGTGATTTTAACGACATTATTTACCGGAATTATTTCAAATTTGGCATTTGAAATTTGTAATGGATACTACAGCCTAAGACAGAAAATTAGTCATGTAGGTCCCCATGATTTTAGATACATTATTTACCGAAACTATTTAAAATTTGGTATTTGAAGTTCGTAATCAATACTACAGCTTATGCCAGAAAATTGTTTGTGCAGGTCCACTTTTTATAACCCCCATGGTACCTCCCTATATTCGTTATTTTAATGATATTAGCTACATTATAAACAGATTTTTTCAAGTTTCGTATTGAAAGTTGTAATAGCTTATGACAAAAGTTGCCTATGCAGGTTCACGTCGTCGTATAGACCTTCATATATGGCTACATTCAGTATTTTTCAGATTTTAACAGAATTTTTTAACGGATTTTATTTATTTATTTTTTTTTTTTTGTATTCAAAGGTATTCAAAGTTCGGCCCGGCCGAACATAAAGTTTTTTACTTGTTTGCTTTCATTCAATAAAATTAAAAAAAAGTAAAAACTATGGCGTTTGTCTTTATTGCAGTTTTTTTATCTCACCCTGTAAATTTACAAATGAGTTATTTAATGTTATAAAAAATTAGGAAAGTATATTATCTAATAATAACTATAATTATAATGAAGAATTAAAAATGTGCACTTCGACCATGAAGAAATTTTCACATACTGGACTATTTGTTGCATATTATTGGGTGGAAGTGCGTTTCTATAAATTTATAATGAACTCATTTCTAAACGGAAGCAGGTATTAGGAAGAAATATATTTCTTGATATATGTTTAGCATATGTATTATCCTAAGTCAATTTCTTTGAAAGACATTTTTAATAAATCTCACAATCTTATAATTTTGTCAAACCATTCATAGCTCCCACAAATATTTCTATGATTTTCATATTTCATTCCATTTTACGCGATTATTAAATAAAATTAAATAAAAAATAAAATAAACTGTCCATAGATAAAATGAAATAAATGCATTCCTCGGCTTTTTGAATCTCATTTTTTTAAATTTAAATACAGCTACGTTTTAATATAAAATATGATATTCTCCATTCGTATGCTAGATACAGAAAAGAAATGAGAAGAGGAGGCGATTTGATGGTGATGCGGTAGGATTTGTTGCATATTGTTTACACTTAGGATTTGTGGTGTTGTTATGGAAATTCGCCAGTCGCAGTACGACATTGTGATGTGTTGTTGGTTAGAGAAAGTTTTTGTTGTTTCTTTTAACCATTGTTAAAACACTTTTTCAAAAAAAAAAATGTTCCCTTATGTGCTTTTCGGTCTGCGTTCTGCAAATTTGTAAGCAAAACTCCCATTCCACATTGCCTAATGGTGTTTGGTGATGGTGTTAACGATGAGACGAATGTACTCACGCAACAAACAATCATGATAATATGTGTTTGAAGATAGCAAACGGAAGGATACATTACAAGTTTGATTGAAAGCTGTGAGACGTGCAACGTTCGTGAGGCAACAGTTACAGGGATATGGACATACACACATATGCCACCACATGGTAACAACTTATGCCTGGGAAAAAGCAATGTGTTTTTATTACAATGTTTGTATGTAAGTCGGTTTGTTTTGGTATGAGTGAATATAGAAACATTCATAATATAACAATGCATTGCATTTCCTTTCTTCTTTTTCCTCTTTTTGGTTTTTTGTCATAAAAAGGAAAAAAGTCCTTGGAAACACTTTTTTAAAATTGCTGCATAGATACGTCAATTACACAGGAAAAAATGTACCGTTGTGTGCAATGAGATTCATCCTAACAAAGTTTGGTAAACTTTATATATTCTTACCGTTTAAATATTAAATGTTGCTATTACAAGAAGGACCAATTTGTCCTACTTTCTGTTAAACAGCCAACCAATCAACGTTTATGTATTATTCATTTACTTCTTTAAGAAGCTTTAATACCAATTATAGGCAACATTCGTATTCAAATACCAAATTTAAAACAATTCGGGTAAATAATGTCGCTAAAATCATAAAAATACCGAATACCGTGATGGAGTACAGGTCCAAATCTTCTTATATTTGGACCTGTACAGACAATTTTCTGTCATAGGCTGTAGTACCCATTAAGAACTTCAAATACCAAATTTGAAACATTTCCGGTGAATAATGTCGCTTAAATCACCAAAAACACGAATAAAGGGAGGCACACTGATCAAGAATATATATACTTTGTGGGGTCTCAAATGTATATTTCGATGTGTTACAATACTATGGTGGAGGGTATAAAAATTCTAGATTAATTAGGCCGAACTAAGCAGCCTGAACGCTAGCATCTGATTTGTTAAGGTGAGAGTACATAAACAGCTTGGCATGGCATATTTTGTGACATATCGTAAAAGGATGTCAAAGCCGCACTCGAATTCTGCCGTCGTTTCCCTTTACAATTTGACATCAATATGCCTAGCCATGATGCCAAGCTGTTTATGTACCCTCACCTTAAATCTGTTCATTTTGAAGGCTTGTCAGCATAGCTTTGATATCATTAATTATTTTCTATTTATTCCTGTCTTGCACGTTGACAGTTGTCCCTTTTATTATTCGCAGTCTTTTTTTGTCCACTGTTCTCTGTGTATTTTCATTTGAAATATTCTTTTGAAATACTATATTCGTTAAAGGCTAGAACGAATGTTTTGTGAAATTCGTATGAACATCATCTACTGGAATCAATGTCAGTCACATTTTAATTCTATTTATACTTACAGGCACACCTTCATAAAAATATATAATAAGACTAAAATTAAGCATGATTTATTTAAATCTTTAAAATTCAACATTTATAGAATAAACCAATAAAATAGTAGGGCAGTGCCGAACATTTGATACGCTGAACAACTTAAGTTTAAAACAAGTTTAAAAGCTGTAAGTTCGGCCGGGCCGAACTTTTAATACCCTCCACCATTTTGTACAAATTTTGACTTAGGATGTAGTATCCATTACGAACTTCAAATACCAAATTTGAAACGGTTCCGGTAAATAATGTCGCTAAAATAATCAAAATACCGAATATCGGGTGGTACAGTTATATGGGGGCTATACGAAGACTTGGACCTGCACAGAAAATTTTCTGTCTTAGGCTGTAATATCCATTACGAACTTCAAATACCAAATTTGAAACAATTCCGGTGAATAATGTCGCTAAAATCATCAAAATGCCGAATATCGTGAGGTACCGTTGTATGGGGGCTATATGATAACTTGGACCTACATGGCCCATTTACGAACTTAACCTGTCTACTGGCAAAATATACATGTGTGCAAAATATTAGCCTTCTATCTCAATTTGTTCGGAAGATAGCGTGATTACAACAGACAGACAGACAGGCACACAGACAGACACACGGACATGGCTAAATCGTCTTAGAATTTTACGCTGATCAAGAATATATATACTTTGTTGGGTCTGACATGAGTATTTCGAGGAGTTACAAACGGAATGACAAAATTAATATACCCTCCATAGTATGGTGGAGGGTATAAAAACACATTAAATTCAAAAATGCATGAGATCTTTATTTACATTGGTAATTAATTCATAATTATAATAATTCAATGTTTGAAGATTATTTTGAGGAAATCTTTACCATGACTGGGCCTCAAATGCTCCATCCGCTTAGTCGTATTTTGTTATAACCTTTCCTACATTTCGGCCTGTATCTCACGAATAAATGCTTCAACGTTGTCTTGTTTGTCTGAGCTTTAACATAGCCCCACAAAAAATAGTTCAAATGCGTTAAATCGAATGATATAGGTGGCATATTGACTGGTCTCGAAAGTGAAATAAAAGGTTTACCGAACTCGCCATTCAATAAGACCATTGTTAAGCGTGCTGTGTGGCATGTCTTTTTGAAACCATATCATCTCACAGCAACGCTCACCATTCACAGTTACGTTACGATTCCCAATATCTCTGAAGAAGTACAATGCAATAATGCCGATATCTCACAAACCGCGCCAGCTTTTGCTATGCTTTCTATTGGGCCATAAATTGGAGCACGCAAATTGATAGTAAAATTCAATGATTTTTAAGAGAGCTTTCGAAGCGAATTTCTGAAAAGCAGCGAATTTCTTATTTGTCAATTTTGGTAATAATACTAAAAATATCAAGAAACTACTCGAATTTAAGGTAATATCGCGGATATTTTTTCACACTCCATTTTACCAGGAAGTGGATCTATTTTCCGTTGGAAAATTGAGATAATATCATTAAATGTTCCAACTTGGCTTAACTTGTTGTTGCAAAATAGGCTTAATCTTCCAGTCCAGCCATAGTTCAGCTCTTCTTCAAAAAATTATGAAACAGACCTTCCCTGCCCACCGTATAAGAACACTTTCTAGATAGGTGTGCAAACCGCAGTTCAATGTACAAATAACCAATTTCCACACGAAACAAGATTTGGTAAAAAAACAGCTCTTATTCACAAAAAATAATAAGTGGAAATAGTAAATATAATACTTACAGGTTTTTATCGGGCTTTTTTGGTCAGATTATTTTTAAATGGAAATATGTTTTTATCTCATTTTTGCTCGACGTTTCGTTGAATTTTTCCAACATTTTCAGAGCTTATTAATTTGAAATTTCTAATTATTTTGCATAATAATTTATTATTATGTATTAACAAGTAAGCAAAGGCTACAGTCGAGCGGGGCCGACCGTTGAATACCCTACAACACTATAATAAATGATACAGTTTATATAGGCGAGATACTCGAAAGAATTCCACTACATATTGTGACAAATAATAAAAGAAAACCATCAGGTTTCGTTCTCTAATTTTCGAATAATAGCAACTTAAACTAATTTGCTCATTTCCAATTTATTGGTAGATGTTGCACGTAAATGGTCTTCCTAGATCTGGAACCAATATTTCCCAAAGACCTATAATCTCTCAGAAGTGGCAAAAGATTAACATTTATTATTAGTTTTTGACTAAAACGCATCTATATGAGATACAGACATTTAACTATATTCTTTAACGAAATCAGCGTTAACGAAATAGTCAGAAGTGCGTCTTTCCTGTATTTGTGAATTCTCCAAAAAGTCACTGGAATGGACATTTTCGTATTTTGTCTACAAAAGTTGGCAAACTATTCACACATTTTTGGATGGCCATCCAAAACTGCTTGGCTTTTGCAATGTCCGGTAACCCCCATTCAAATGTGCGTGAGGATCGGGCGATAATTACGACCTGCTGACAATTTTGCAGTTTTTTGGTCCATTTCAACCCCTAAATATATGGCGATCATCTCCAAAAAGAGTAGGCTTCTATTCTGACCCTCATCTTATCCCCATGCAGAATTTCGTAAGGATCGGGCCATAAATGCGATCTGTATATGATATCCTGATATCCTAACTACTTAGTTTTGTTAGATGTAGAAATATTACCAAATGTTTAATTCAAAATGAAAATATGCCAAAAATATGACAAAATTGAAAAAATATGAGAAAATGTTACAAAATCAATATTTTCATCTTTAGACAGATATTTTATGCGATTTTTTTAGACGTTTTATCTTTCCTGCCAAGAGGCCATTCTGAATTAATGAGAACAGTCGAAATCAGTTCAGCCGTTCTCAACATATAAGAGATCTTATATCCGTTATATCCGTTGTTGGATGTTAACATCAATGTAAAGGTCAGAAGTAACCTTGTCATGGCTTCGTGATTTCGCCGGGATTTGAAATATTCGCGGTTTAATGAAAAATGTTGAATTTTTTCAACACAAAAGATATGGTCTATTTTACCCGCTAAATATTATCCGATGACCACCCAAATTGGTAGGCTTCTTCCCCGCCCTAAACTCTAAATACATGCGAAATTCCGCGTCGATTGGTCTATAATTGCGACCTGTATAGCTACTGCAAAATCCGACATTTGTTCAGTATTTGGTCCATTTCAACCCCTAAACATTTGGCGATCATCTCCAAAAGAAATAGGCTTCTATTCTGACCCTAACCCCACCTTCGTGCAAGTTTCGTTAGGATCGGGCCATAATTGCGACCTGTAGCGTGATTACAAATTAACATGGACAGACGGACGGGCGGACATACATAGCTAGATCGACTCATCTCGGCGAGCTAGGAAGATCCATATATACTTTCCTATATGGGAAACCAATATTTCGAGGTGTTACATAAATTCTGGCCCAATCAAACTTATAATACCCCCAACACATAGTGTTGTAGGGTATAAAAGGACATATAATTAATAATTATATAAAAAATTATAAAAATTATATAAAGGACATATAATTAATACAATAAATAATAAATTAAATAAATAAATCACAGTTATACTTAAGCTAATTTTACCGCTGAACTGTTTCTGATCGCAATTGAATAATAACTGAGTATTGAGCAAAAAAAATGTATATATATACTCACTCACTGTACCCTCACCACGTACAGATATAGGGAAATTGTCGCTTCTCTAACAAACAGAAAATACTAACCATTTCAATATGCATGTAACTTAAAACCCACCGTCATTTTGTACATCTTTCAGATGAGTGAACACGAGAAAAAAAGCATTTTTATGTTCTAATGTATAATGTTCTAAGATGTTGCAATCGAAGAAGTTTACATATTTATGCATTCAAATCAAAATTTCACGTACTTCTTATATTGACTACAATAATCGTTTATATTGCGTATTTTATTTATTTCCATACATATTCAATTTTTAATTAAAATATTTTTGTATCAATTCCCATTTTATAAATAAAATCAAAATCTGTGGCACAAATGTCAATTTAATCACTTACCTCAAAATCTCTACGGCAAATATTAAATTTGTATTCCTCAACTGTCAATATGATGCTGTCTACACAAAAGATTCCGAATCTGCAACACATATTCCCAAGCCAGATGTTGCAAAGTGCTTTTAGTAACACAGCACAGCGAGATTTGACACTGTCAGTTAACACAGAAGTATTCAAATCTTTTGCTCAAGTACCTTTACTTGTTACAGACATATCAACCCATACAGAGTCATTCCCATGTTATCTCACACCTAAACATTTTGGAGCGCCACTACAATTTGAACAGGAAAGCAATTGTAAAACCTAAAACACATCGATGATACTTCTCACACGAACGACACACATATGTATGTTGTTATGCCCTCCACCTTGGAAAGGAGGGTATATTAACTTTGTCATTCCGTTTGTAACATCCTTAAATATTCGTCTTAGACCCCACAAAGAATATATATTCATAATCAGCATAAAATTCTAAGTCGATTTAACGATGTCCGTCTGTCTGTCCGTCTGTCTGTCTGTCTGTCCGTCTGTCTGTCTGTCTGTTGAAATCACGATACAGCCCACATTATTTGACGTAGAGCTCCAAAATTTAGCAGAGTTATTTGCATTGTGTCTAGGATGGTTGGTATTGAAAATCAGATATATCGGTCCACGTTCTGGTATAGTCCCCATATAAAGGTACCTCCCGATATTCGGTATTTTGATGATTTATGCCACGTTTTTTCACGGATTTGTCTTAAAATTGGTATTTGTAGGTCATAGCAGGTCCCTGAGCGTGTGGCAAAACATTGCATGTATGGGTCCAAAATTTGGTATAGCCCCCATATAACGGGACCTCCCGATATTCGGTAATTTAATGATTTTTGCCACATTTTTTTCACGGATTTGTCTGAAATTTGGTATTTGTTGGTCATAATTGGTTCCAGCTTCGGTGGCGAAACATTGCATGCACGGGTCCATTATTTGATATAGCCCCCATATAAAGATACCTCCCGATATTCGGTATTTTGATGGTTTTTGCCACATTTTTTCACTGATTTGTCTAAAAATTGGTATTTGTGGGCCATAATGGGTCCCAGTTCGTGTGGCGAAACATTGTAATTATAGGTCCACGTTTTGGTGTAGACCCCATATTACGGTACCTCCCCATAATCGGCATTTTAATGGTTTTTGCCACATTTCTTCTAATGTTTATTTTACCCTAAGGTGGAGGGTATTAAAAGTTTGGCCCGGCCGAACTTAATGTTTTTTTACTTGTTATGTATTCGTATGCCGAGGGTGTTATCCTGACAATTCAATTTGCATTTTTCTTTTTTCCATTTTGGTGGAATTGTGCAAATAAACCACGTCATTTAGATAAAATGTTCCTGTGCAAATATTTGGCGAAATTTGTTACACATGTAACGAAATTCATCAATTGTTTGCATTAGATTAAATTGATACAAATAGATTTTGATTATATTTTGGAAAAGAGATTTTAGGATTTGGGAAATCCGATTTATCCAGTCATATACATAGTTTTATCAATTCTTAAATATAGGGATTTCAACACGCACCACGATTAAAAAACAATACTAGGCCTTGAAGTACAATTATTCAAATTCAGGTTTTCGACCGGAAGAAGTAACCCAGTTGTTATACATTCTCAGACGCCGAGCCGTGGCTATACTACCAAATTTACTAGTACAGGTTCTTCATAATTGCATTCAAGGCTGATAAGTTAAAATATTTTGTCGGTAGTGCTTTTTTTATACCTTCCACTATACATAGTAAGCAGGGTATGCGAAGTTTGTCATTCGTTTTGTAATTCGTCGAAATATTCTTTTTAGATCCAACAAAGTATATATTACCGATAAGCGTAAAATTCATAGACGAATTAGTCCTTTCCGTCCGTTTATTGTTCTTGTTGTAACGGCTACACATATTTTGTTTAATTTCTGCTAATCTGGTTCTAACTCCAGGTACAACAAGTAAAGTAGTATCAGTCGGTTTTGCCGGCAGACGTATACCCCCAGCCTTGAGAAAAGATTATTCAAACTGTTGGCCCTTTATGGGGGAGGTTCTGAAGCAGTTGGTCAAAATTGACCAATTCGTATCTGACCTAAGACTGATATAAATATTACAACGTGCCTATACTTTATATTAGATATGTGCAAATTTTTGGAAAATATGCAAAAAGTATAAACCTCATCCATTCCATTTTTAAACACTACACTACAAAGTGGTAAGAGTTATGTCTTTGTGCATCTGTTTGTAACATAGATAAGAAAGCGAGATAGACACATAGTTACTTTAATTATCTACATAGAATCACTTTCTGTACATGGTGAGATGAAAAAACTGCAACCAACTTCAGACTGCTGTGATTTCTAAGCCACTCGTCCGACAGCTGTTAAAATTATTCCAATGACAGCTCATTATATTATTTACAAGCGTACAAAAGCATTTTGGTGAGAATTTTCCAGAAAAAAGTGATGGAATTTTAGCGTGATGGTGTGATTTTTTTTATATTTGGCTGGAAAACCACAAGTGGCTATCGTTAAAGCACTCCAGCATTTAAATGTGAATAAATCTTTTGTGTCTCGTACCATCGCTCTTTACCGTGATACTGGTAGCGTAGCCCGACGTTAAGGAAGAAGAAAACAGCAACATCAGCAGAAATGGTTCAAAAAGTAAAGAAGTGACTTTATCGAAACCCACGTCGCAGTGGCCGAAAAATGGGTCATGAGCTGAACAATCGCAAAATTCCATTCGGCAAATATTGAAAAATGAGCTCGGGGTAAAGCCATTGAAATTCCAAAAAGTGCAAGAACTTACACCGAAACAGAAAGAAAAATGGACTCAAAAGAGCTAAAGAGTTGCTTCGCTTGGCTGAAAGTGGTTAACTGCTGAATTTGGTTTTCTCCGATGAGAAAACATTCTTTGTCCAGCAGTTTGTAAACAAACCAAATGATCATGTTTCCTTGCCAAAGAGGTCAGCTGAAAATGTGCAACAACCGAAGGCCACCAGAACTCAAGCGCCGGCCATGGTGATAGTGTGGGCCGCCATACCAGCCGATGGTCGCTCTTCGCTCGTATTAATCGAACGTGGCCTAGGGTAAGAAACATTTTGTCCGCAGACCTTGTACATTCCAACTCAGCACCATCGCACTCAGCACGCGCCACCCAAGAATGGTTACAAAATGAGGTTTCTCGCTTCATTTCCAGCGCACAATGGCCACCAAAATCTTCGGATACCAATTCGTTGGACTATTGTGTCTGGAGTATTTTGAAAAGCAATGTTGGCACAAAAAAATACCAAAGTGTCGATCACCTCAAGCAAGCGCTTCGCCCAGAATGGGCCAAAATACCGCAGGGCATCATTCAAGCAGCGTGTGACGATTCAATTGGCCGTTTGAAGGCCATAATTCGTGCCAAAGGTTACCAGTTCGAACAATCTAAACTTATCCTAAAATATGATGCTATTTCCGACATTTTTTGCATTCATTCAATAAAAATTTAGAAAAATTAAAAAATGATGGCGTTTGACTTTGTTGCAGTTGTTTTATCTCACCATGTATGCTTCATCGGATTTGGTGTTTAAGTCCATCATTATATACATTCGACAACAATGATATTTGGTACCAGATGTCAGCTACAACCCAGAAATACACCTGCCAAATTTTATCAAGATCGATTCAGACTTGCATATGCCTTCCATATATATCTTCAACCGATTTCGGGTTAATTGAGCACCAAATAACCAATATCAGTCCTGAGTTTTGGTACTTCAGTCTTGAAGCAAGTACATTAAATTTAGTGAAAATCGGAGAAGCAAGTACATCAAATTTGGAGACTATCGATTGAGATATAGCTATAGCTCCAATGTATATTAAATGTGCCAAGTCAGAATGGAATTGGATGTTAATTTCGTGTTTTTAGAGCTTCATGAATATTCAAAATATTGACCCTTTTGTGAGAAGGTACCAGAGGGAGTGGACCGATATATTCCATGTTCACACCAGACCTTTGGTTAATAAAAATATAGTGATATGTGTAATTTGAAGAAAATCAGACACTTACATCACATTTTATAAGAGTTGTAATTATTCAAAATGCTGACCCTTTGTGGGGGTGGTACTGGATGGAGTGCACCGATATTTTACATTTTCGACACCGTTATTTCGATGAGGCTCGTTTTGGCCGCATCAAATGATATATACCCTTTCTAGCCATATGGCTGAGGGTATAAAAATAAACTAGACAGGTTCATCGTGGCAGCCGACGTTCTTTAGCCGAAGTTGACCTCTAGATCATGTCCTTCCTGACACGCTTTTGGTGGGGAAGTTTTATCCACCATATGAACAATGTCGCAGTTCTCATGGCATTCTGGTAGTTCTGGATGTTCTTCCAATGTATTTAAAGACAACGCAGAGGCCACAAAGCTGACTACAGACCGACCTATAAGAGGTCAACAAGGTCTCCTTGTCGGCACTCAAGTGCTGCCGGCCAAAGCCTCGAGAAGCCTGTCCCTACATTTCTTTTTGTCGCAGAAAGCTGTGGCTTGCGCGGACGACTTGAATATACTATCGAATGTAACCCCTAGAATGCAGCTGTGTGCTCATCTCCGTAGACCAGGTGGTAGGGTTGATTAAACAGTTTCGGAAATATCACCATACCTTGAGGAACTCCCTGCTCTAATTTGGACTTCTTGTTTCGGAATTGCACATACGAATGGTATCCACACATAAAATTATTCTCCAACGTTTCAAACTTGCCGTTCTATAACACGGCTTGTTCTGGTTTAATCTTCGACTGATATGTGTGGATATAGCTTACAAAGCTGTTGTGGTATAGTACTGTGTTGTTGACGGAATCCGTGTTAAAGGAGTAAAGCCTCAAGAGTCTTTGCTACTGGCGACAAAAGCAAATTGGCCTATAGGATTTGGCTTTGTTGGCTCAGTAGCGGGACCACCCGCCCATTTTCCAGGCTTCGGGAACAATGTGGGTGGCTAGCCTCATGTTGAGAACTGTTTGTTTCGGATGGCATTTGCAACATCACACAGTGTAAATGCTGCTCGACAATTTTTCGCACCTCTTCGGATCAGTCACCATTACATCGTTAAAATTGAGAGAGAGAGAGTTATTTAAACGTTGCCCACAGCTTTCTCACATATTGCACCACTTCAGATGGTCTAGCCACTTTCCTCCTGCACCAACCGGTTGACTTCCACTGAATCTTTGGTATTGATACGTCAATTCTTGTTACTATTTGAGGATTTAAATCCTACAATTGTAGACAGTCGGTATTTTTGTGCCTTTTTCTAAAATCTAAAATTTTAAATTGTATTATGATCAAATATTTAAAATTTTAATTCGGTCGCTACGTAAGTAATTAGTAAGCTTTCTTGCGATGAAATAAGCCTGGCTCCACCTTTATTTCCGTGAAAATATGGATAATATAGTGTTTACAGTTACCCAAACATGTGGTACTAAGTTCATAACTTAACTGTGAAGCAAATTTTAAAATGAATGGATTGGGGAAAATTTTTATAAAAGTGTATATCGATATTATTTTTGTTTGAGAAAAATGAGTGCTTCAATTGTTAAAAGTTTCCAGCTGCTGAGTTTTGCTGACGAACATGGTATTTACCATTTCTACCTATTGAGGACAAAATGGTAATACGAATTACCGATAAAGCAAAAACAAAACTTCTAAGAATTTACATAAGATTGTTTAAAAATGGTAAAAAAAAACAGAGAAAAGAAGATACAGTGTTAAAAGATTGACTCGATGCGGTGCATTTGATTAGGATTTTGCAAGTTTGAAGGTTTTACCTATTCTTCAAAGTGTTAAGAAAACTATTTTTATTATCTAGAATCCGATAACTCTACATTAAGTGGTCGCTCAAGCATATTGCATGTATGGAAAATTCAGCCAGAACTAAACGCCGATGAATTACTGAAATTTTATTATCGATGTTGGCGGAAGTCATAACAACATTTTATTTGTATATTGTCTAAAATGTAAACAATTAACAACACGTTAAGTTCAGTCGAGCAGAACTTTTAATACCCCTCTCAACAGATAAAGAAGACTTTTAAAAATAAAAGTATTATGATGAGAACACATAAAAAGCATTTTTGACTGGTGTTATGTGCCACCTACAACGGCTATAGGGTTATTGCTTGACATAGGATTGTATGGAGGGGCAGAATTGCTGGTGGTGAGGGTTGAGAATCCCTCTGAACGAAATGCCACGACTTAGAGTGCCGGAACCCTACCAGACCTATGGACCTATGCCCCTCTGTTCTTGTCCAAAGAAACTGGCCGACGACTTAAGCCAGTCAGAAAAGCGTTTTATGTATTCTCACCTTTAGGATTTAGTAATCATATGAGCTTTATTTTAAACTGCAAATACATGCAAACTCGGTTGGAAAGCCTGTAAAAACAAATACATTGAAAATGTGGCAATAGTCATAAACAATCCCGATATCAGGAAGTACCATTATATGGGCGATATAGAAAAAAGTGGACCTACATAGACAATGTTCCGTCACGACAGGTGGATCCAATTACAGAATATCAATTTAGAATTTCAAGCAAATCCGTTAGAAATACTGAATATTTCAAATACTGAATATAGGGAGGTACCGTTATATGAGGGCTATTTGAATTTTTTGGGGCTGAATTTTTGTTCGCGGAATATGAGTGACATTATGACATCCTCCACTAAATTTCAACATTTTTCTCCCACAAATAATACCGTCGACGAAGGTATTTTTATTACAACAGACAAAACCAACATACATGTTTATGCTCATTTCTTTCAGGTAAATGAATGCATAACCATTGCAGATAGATGAAAATGTTTATACGTGCGGGTGTAAGACTGAAGGCGAAAGTACATAAAAGGCATTTTTAACTGGCTTAAGTAATCGGCTGATTTCTTCGTAGAGGAACGAAGGAGTTTAAGGTTGACTTAGATCGATTTTCGCCCTTCACCCAAAAAAAGCCAGCGTTTTACGTATTCTCACCGAATACTTATAAGAAATACCAAAAGAATTTTTGTTCAATTCAATTCTTTGGTTCCTCTGTTATTCAGCATACGATGTCGTCACTTGGGTAAATAATAAACATTTTAACAATAAGATGTTATTATATGTATACTTTTGAATAAATTGCAAACATATGACAGCGAGTGACCTTCTTAATTTTAGCATGCTATATTCCAAAACTGTAACGATTCCAAGGATTCTTAATCGAAAAATGTGGAAAACTGGGAAACTTTTCCACTCTATTTGCGTTGCTTTGCAATAGACATGTTTCCAATATTAGCTCGACTGTCATAGTCTGCTGAATTTTTCCTATATTTATCGTAAAATTTAAATTTGTCGCACAGTGTTATACTATGTAAAAACTAGTATAGTAACATTTCGTTCATAGATACTCACAAATTGCATAAAAATGTTTGAAATAGCAAATGGTCAGGGTAATGTGAAGTTAAAGAGTTCACAAAATTTCAAACCAATTGTTTTAGTGACTTTGACTTCTAGCTGTGCTTTTTGCCACGCTACTTTAATGTTATATGTGTTGGAATTGTTCGCATCACCGCAACAGTTTTACAATGCTGGAGCATAGTAAATATCGAACACATTGACTTTCAAAATTTCTCTCTGGAATCGTTCTTCTCCAAATTCCAGTGGCAAATTGCAACAATTGTCGCAACTGCGTGGGTTGCCTGACAGACCTATTGCTCTTTGTTCAAAAATCGACCTAGTTTCCCCAAACCATCTTTTAGGCTAAGAAAGAGAAAAAAGATGATTACGAATGAGGAAAGAAAAACAAAGAGACGGTGGTAATATTTATAAAAAGCGTCCCAAACGAATAAAAAGACTTAAGAAAATAAAGAAGAGTGGTCCTTAAAATGTACGCTTTAGTTGATTGAGTTGTCAATTCACAGTGCAAAGTATAGGACATTTTTAAAATTGTTGAATATTTGGTAAACTGCTAATAGAATCCTTTGAAATAAATTAACAAAATGCAGAGAGTGAGTTTGAAGCGTATGCGCTCTGAGGAATCCTCACCATATATTCTACAAACTAAGATGCACGTTAATGAAAAGATTGTTGATTCCCATGACAGCAACAAAATGAAACAGATCTATGGTAAGATGAAACAACTTCATATTATGTTCTATTGTACTTTGCAATAAACGATATTACCATATAGCAAAAACAACTAAGATGCTATTCCAAGCTGCCCGCTCTGTCAGCAACAATAACATCCAGCCTGACCGCAACAAGAAGACTCCACTCCACCGTTTAGTAGTTATTTCAGGCAATGGTCAAATCGAACCAGCTAAGCAGGCCGATGAACAAGACGACGAATTCTTGTGGGTTCGACGCAAGGCCAAGTGCTGCAATAGAGATACCTATGTTCAGGATAAATGTGTGAACTGCCAAAATGATTTGTGTGAAGAATGTGGCTATTCGTGCGTCGAGTGTGGAAAGTTTGTATGCAGTCCTTGTATTTCTTTGTTGTATGTATTTTCAAGTATATTCTTACATTCATCGTGGCAGCCGACGTTCTTTAGCCGAAGTTGACCTCTAGATCATGTCCTTCCTGACACGCTTTTGGTGGGGAAGTTTTATCCACCATATGAACAATGTCGCAGTTCTCATGGCATTCTGGTAGTTCTGGATGTTCTTCCAATGTATTTAAAGACAACGCAGAGGCCACAAAGCTGACTACAGACCGACCTATAAGAGGTCAACAAGGTCTCCTTGTCGGCACTCAAGTGCTGCCGGCCAAAGCCTCGAGAAGCCTGTCCCTACATTTCTTTTTGTCGCAGAAAGCTGTGGCTTGCGCGGACGACTTGAATATACTATCGAATGTAACCCCTAGAATGCAGCTGTGTGCTCATCTCCGTAGACCAGGTGGTAGGGTTGATTAAACAGTTTCGGAAATATCACCATACCTTGAGGAACTCCCTGCTCTAATTTGGACTTCTTGTTTCGGAATTGCACATACGAATGGTATCCACACATAAAATTATTCTCCAACGTTTCAAACTTGCCGTTCTATAACACGGCTTGTTCTGGTTTAATCTTCGACTGATATGTGTGGATATAGCTTACAAAGCTGTTGTGGTATAGTACTGTGTTGTTGACGGAATCCGTGTTAAAGGAGTAAAGCCTCAAGAGTCTTTGCTACTGGCGACAAAAGCAAATTGGCCTATAGGATTTGGCTTTGTTGGCTCAGTAGCGGGACCACCCGCCCATTTTCCAGGCTTCGGGAACAATGTGGGTGGCTAGCCTCATGTTGAGAACTGTTTGTTTCGGATGGCATTTGCAACATCACACAGTGTAAATGCTGCTCGACAATTTTTCGCACCTCTTCGGATCAGTCACCATTACATCGTTAAAATTGAGAGAGAGAGAGTTATTTAAACGTTGCCCACAGCTTTCTCACATATTGCACCACTTCAGATGGTCTAGCCACTTTCCTCCTGCACCAACCGGTTGACTTCCACTGAATCTTTGGTATTGATACGTCAATTCTTGTTACTATTTGAGGATTTAAATCCTACAATTGTAGACAGTCGGTATTTTTGTGCCTTTTTCTAAAATCTAAAATTTTAAATTGTATTATGATCAAATATTTAAAATTTTAATTCGGTCGCTACGTAAGTAATTAGTAAGCTTTCTTGCGATGAAATAAGCCTGGCTCCACCTTTATTTCCGTGAAAATATGGATAATATAGTGTTTACAGTTACCCAAACATGTGGTACTAAGTTCATAACTTAACTGTGAAGCAAATTTTAAAATGAATGGATTGGGGAAAATTTTTATAAAAGTGTATATCGATATTATTTTTGTTTGAGAAAAATGAGTGCTTCAATTGTTAAAAGTTTCCAGCTGCTGAGTTTTGCTGACGAACATGGTATTTACCATTTCTACCTATTGAGGACAAAATGGTAATACGAATTACCGATAAAGCAAAAACAAAACTTCTAAGAATTTACATAAGATTGTTTAAAAATGGTAAAAAAAAACAGAGAAAAGAAGATACAGTGTTAAAAGATTGACTCGATGCGGTGCATTTGATTAGGATTTTGCAAGTTTGAAGGTTTTACCTATTCTTCAAAGTGTTAAGAAAACTATTTTTATTATCTAGAATCCGATAACTCTACATTAAGTGGTCGCTCAAGCATATTGCATGTATGGAAAATTCAGCCAGAACTAAACGCCGATGAATTACTGAAATTTTATTATCGATGTTGGCGGAAGTCATAACAACATTTTATTTGTATATTGTCTAAAATGTAAACAATTAACAACACGTTAAGTTCAGTCGAGCAGAACTTTTAATACCCCTCTCAACAGATAAAGAAGACTTTTAAAAATAAAAGTATTATGATGAGAACACATAAAAAGCATTTTTGACTGGTGTTATGTGCCACCTACAACGGCTATAGGGTTATTGCTTGACATAGGATTGTATGGAGGGGCAGAATTGCTGGTGGTGAGGGTTGAGAATCCCTCTGAACGAAATGCCACGACTTAGAGTGCCGGAACCCTACCAGACCTATGGACCTATGCCCCTCTGTTCTTGTCCAAAGAAACTGGCCGACGACTTAAGCCAGTCAGAAAAGCGTTTTATGTATTCTCACCTTTAGGATTTAGTAATCATATGAGCTTTATTTTAAACTGCAAATACATGCAAACTCGGTTGGAAAGCCTGTAAAAACAAATACATTGAAAATGTGGCAATAGTCATAAACAATCCCGATATCAGGAAGTACCATTATATGGGCGATATAGAAAAAAGTGGACCTACATAGACAATGTTCCGTCACGACAGGTGGATCCAATTACAGAATATCAATTTAGAATTTCAAGCAAATCCGTTAGAAATACTGAATATTTCAAATACTGAATATAGGGAGGTACCGTTATATGAGGGCTATTTGAATTTTTTGGGGCTGAATTTTTGTTCGCGGAATATGAGTGACATTATGACATCCTCCACTAAATTTCAACATTTTTCTCCCACAAATAATACCGTCGACGAAGGTATTTTTATTACAACAGACAAAACCAACATACATGTTTATGCTCATTTCTTTCAGGTAAATGAATGCATAACCATTGCAGATAGATGAAAATGTTTATACGTGCGGGTGTAAGACTGAAGGCGAAAGTACATAAAAGGCATTTTTAACTGGCTTAAGTAATCGGCTGATTTCTTCGTAGAGGAACGAAGGAGTTTAAGGTTGACTTAGATCGATTTTCGCCCTTCACCCAAAAAAAGCCAGCGTTTTACGTATTCTCACCGAATACTTATAAGAAATACCAAAAGAATTTTTGTTCAATTCAATTCTTTGGTTCCTCTGTTATTCAGCATACGATGTCGTCACTTGGGTAAATAATAAACATTTTAACAATAAGATGTTATTATATGTATACTTTTGAATAAATTGCAAACATATGACAGCGAGTGACCTTCTTAATTTTAGCATGCTATATTCCAAAACTGTAACGATTCCAAGGATTCTTAATCGAAAAATGTGGAAAACTGGGAAACTTTTCCACTCTATTTGCGTTGCTTTGCAATAGACATGTTTCCAATATTAGCTCGACTGTCATAGTCTGCTGAATTTTTCCTATATTTATCGTAAAATTTAAATTTGTCGCACAGTGTTATACTATGTAAAAACTAGTATAGTAACATTTCGTTCATAGATACTCACAAATTGCATAAAAATGTTTGAAATAGCAAATGGTCAGGGTAATGTGAAGTTAAAGAGTTCACAAAATTTCAAACCAATTGTTTTAGTGACTTTGACTTCTAGCTGTGCTTTTTGCCACGCTACTTTAATGTTATATGTGTTGGAATTGTTCGCATCACCGCAACAGTTTTACAATGCTGGAGCATAGTAAATATCGAACACATTGACTTTCAAAATTTCTCTCTGGAATCGTTCTTCTCCAAATTCCAGTGGCAAATTGCAACAATTGTCGCAACTGCGTGGGTTGCCTGACAGACCTATTGCTCTTTGTTCAAAAATCGACCTAGTTTCCCCAAACCATCTTTTAGGCTAAGAAAGAGAAAAAAGATGATTACGAATGAGGAAAGAAAAACAAAGAGACGGTGGTAATATTTATAAAAAGCGTCCCAAACGAATAAAAAGACTTAAGAAAATAAAGAAGAGTGGTCCTTAAAATGTACGCTTTAGTTGATTGAGTTGTCAATTCACAGTGCAAAGTATAGGACATTTTTAAAATTGTTGAATATTTGGTAAACTGCTAATAGAATCCTTTGAAATAAATTAACAAAATGCAGAGAGTGAGTTTGAAGCGTATGCGCTCTGAGGAATCCTCACCATATATTCTACAAACTAAGATGCACGTTAATGAAAAGATTGTTGATTCCCATGACAGCAACAAAATGAAACAGATCTATGGTAAGATGAAACAACTTCATATTATGTTCTATTGTACTTTGCAATAAACGATATTACCATATAGCAAAAACAACTAAGATGCTATTCCAAGCTGCCCGCTCTGTCAGCAACAATAACATCCAGCCTGACCGCAACAAGAAGACTCCACTCCACCGTTTAGTAGTTATTTCAGGCAATGGTCAAATCGAACCAGCTAAGCAGGCCGATGAACAAGACGACGAATTCTTGTGGGTTCGACGCAAGGCCAAGTGCTGCAATAGAGATACCTATGTTCAGGATAAATGTGTGAACTGCCAAAATGATTTGTGTGAAGAATGTGGCTATTCGTGCGTCGAGTGTGGAAAGTTTGTATGCAGTCCTTGTATTTCTTTGTTGTATGTATTTTCAAGTATATTCTTACATTATATTTCTAATTTGGAAATCTTATTTATAATTACAGTGGTAGTGGAAATGTCGAACAACCATTATGCGAAAAATGTTCCCTGTTTGCTTAGGTCTGACATATGACCATTAGCGATGAGATATTTCTTATTTATAATAGTTGTAGTAAACATTTTGTTTTTTTTTCGAATAAAAATACCTTTATGAATTGCTGGTCAATATATAACAACAAATATTACCGTTCCTTGTTGACGTTTCTTTCTGCGCTGAACATAGGATTTCAACGAGAGAGTTTATTGGCGGACGCTGGTCCCACCTTGTAACTTTAAACAGCTTTCAGAATTATTTTATTCTGATTGATATAATAGAAATACGGGGGCGAAAAAAAAAACAAATAAAGCATTTGGTGTCACCTCACGGATCGATTGAAGATTTTACTACGTTACTAACACTGGGAATAACCAGGCACAAAAGGAACTTTTCGGGAATTGAATACGTTTTAAAATTATTGAGTACATGATATTATTTTATTTGGCGACGTCGAAACACGTCAAAGCTCTGCTCTCAAATTATCACTTGATTTTTTACGTTTACACCCATTAATGTTCTTGCGTAGAATTAAACTGTTAAAAAGCTTGTGTATTTGGGTTCTCTTAAAGTATTTATTTTTATATACAGAACTCTCGGATATTATGGCCAAAGATTTTCTCAGAAAATAGTTATGTTGATTCTCGGATTCTGTCGCTAAATTTAGAATAACCAGCATGGCTAAGCTCTTTTAAACAGAACAATAATGTCTGATTAGATTCTTAAATAAATGTAAAAGCTACAAATATTGACCCTACCGATATAACATATTAACATCTTAAAAAATAGTATTGTTGCGGCATTTTTACTTTTCTCAATAGACTTTTGATAAATTAAATACTTTGTATTCTAAAAGTTTCCTATTAAAAATGAAATAATTTGGATTTCTATTAGAAATGTTTCAAAATTGTATAAGTCTCATCCCATATTGTAATATAATTCAACCAAACTATCAATCTGTTTATTAAAATCGAGGTTTCCAGTTGCATGCCCAATGTCATTTAAAATATTAATTTGATGATGCGTTGTATTAAATATAAAATAACAAATTTGACAGGAATACGAACAATAATAAAATTCAAAAATGTTTTATTACAAAAAAACGATAGAAAACATTGTGAAATCTACATGTATAAATGTAGCATATTGAATATGCGTGACGAATAGTTTACACTTTACCCTTGAATTTATGGTATTTTTGATAATCTTTAACCAGAACTTCGTATAGCTGACGACCGGCCTCATTAGAGCAACGTAAAATGAAGTGCTTAGCACGATGATCGCAAATGCCAACCAAATCATAGCATATACTTTCAACGTGAGTTTTTACCTAGAATTCGAGAAAATTAATATAGTTTATATGGTTGAGAAAAAGGTGCTACAGAAACCTACCTTGTTGTATAGCGTGGTGGGTCTTTGATTTTTGACCATTAAATTAATTATAAATGTCAAAATAAATGGAGAGACTCGCTTAAAAGCGACACTGTGCTGCGCAATTAAATGCATTAAAGCCTCTAACTTCATCGCCAATTCGGCAAGGTTATCCAATTCATCGCTGGGCAATGCTGTGTCCTTTTGACGATCACTTTTATACCAAACCACAGATTGTATTAGATCTTTGAAGACATGCATATATTGCGGTGCGCGGTCCATTAAAAGTAAGTGACGATGTTTAATAATCGATGAACAAACTCCACTAATGGATATATGCAAGGAATTGAAGATATGTATGTTCGTATCACATAATGGAAACTTTTTAATATTAATCTCCATTAAGAACGAAAGGATGCTGTCCATGGTATCTGTGGATATGGAAATCTGAAAAATATGATTAGTTTAGGTTATGTAAAGACATTTTTAAACTGCTTTAACAACAAATACCATTTTATTTTCAAGAACAGCTTTATGGCACAGCAAAATTTCAATTACTTTGTCGTAATCGGTAAACTGTTGTCGTTCATCTCTTTCCAGATGCAGCGTTATATTGAAGGTAATCTTCTTGTACATTTCATTGAAAATCTATAAGAAAAAAATAGTTTACAATATTCCGTAATAATGGTAGCTTAACTTACAGCTCCTTTTATTGTACTGAATGGACATTTTGCAATCAGTCTTAACAATTTCAATACATTTGAAACATTTGTATTTTCCGCATTATTGGCTAGATACTTGAGTGTAAGCAGCAGGTCTTCGTTAGTTTTATTGCTTATAATTAGTTTAATAGCAGTTTCAATGGTTTTGCTGTTACTATGACCTTCCAGACTTTGTAAATCTGCATTGATTTGTGTCCAATAATTTGTGAGAACAAATTCAATTTCATCTTGATCTAAGTGCAGAAGTTCACGATGACTTAAAGCCAAATTCATGAGACGTAAAGCATGGGGATTTCGGTAATCCATCTGTATCAAAAACAAAGATTAACAAAATTATTGTCCTGATCAATTTTAATTGTTACGATTTTTGAATATACTAGAACTTACCGAATGACCAATGTAAATTTTATTGATGCGCCTAAAGTTTTCATCGATTTCTTGCTCCAACATTGTATCATTAGAATGTTCATTTTGATTTTCTTTTTCATCTTTCACTTTTGTCGCCTTAGCCAATAATACCGAGGCATATGAGGCGAAACCAGCCAAGGTTTTTTGAACAAACTTTTTATCTTTCTTGGAAGTACCATCGTTCGATTCATCAAAATGTTCATCTAAATATTTAGAGAATATTTTCAAAAAAGACATCAAATGCTTTCGCATTCGTTTAGCACTGGGACCAGTTATCGATGCAAGTGAATCAATAGCAATTAACAGTAGCTTGCGATGCTCATTATCCATTGTATGCAGCGATAGTGCTTCATTGATAATTGCAACCAAATCATCAAGAAATTTGTCAGTGCCTTTTTCCTCATTTTTTAAAGTTGAAAACAAGAATTCATAGAGCTGCCAACAAGTTTCCGTGGGCAATAGATTCAGCAATCGTTTTGCGTCAAAATATTTGAAAATCAAAACTTGCTGACCGAAGTGGAGGATATCTGTAAAGAGAATTATTAATAGTTCTTAATTTCCTGGAAATGTCTATGAAAAACAAAACACAACCTTTCATTATGTCCAATGCTTGTGCAGCCAATTCATCTTCGTTCCCGCATTTAAGATCACGATAAAGGCACAGATGCAAGGCAAATATAATTGTTTTCCGCTGGCGCCTCAAATGTCCAATTGGAAGTTGCGAAAGTAAATTTAAATTTGTCCGTATTTGATCGGTATCAATTCTTTTTATTTTGTACTCTTTGTCAGTGCGTTCATTAATAACAGAAATTAAACGTTTTATTAAAGTTTCCGTGGCTGAAACTTCTACGCATTGACGAATTTCGTCAAATTCACACGACAGAGACTTTAAACGGAAGACACTCTTGGAAGAAAATGATGAACATATGTTCTCGTAAATAGCCAAGCAAGAAAACTCTAATAGATCCAGATCATGGCAGGCAATGGTCAATAAATCTTTACTTTGAATAACATATTCAGCAACTGGGATCTTTCTACTCCTAGGCAGTTGTGAAATTAACCATTTGGCATTGTTGGATTTTAAGAAACTATGCAATTGCTCCTTGTCACCAGTTTCAAATGTTCGTTCCAGCTGCATTTTTTCTTGTTGGGGGGAATTAACCATCAGTAATAAAGACGATTGAGATTTTTGCATACTTAGACGTTGAAGCAAATATTTACAACTCGACTGACCAAAATTTAGTACACGTTGCTGTATTAGCAACCACTCTTCCGGAGACAGAAAACAGTGTAGTTTTTCCAATAACTTTTGTGGTTGCAATGTTTCGTCGGCGCTGCCATCCGGCCGATAGAAAACTATCATTAGCTCCAAAGATGTAGCAAAATAAGACAATTCTAAAAATGCAGCCATAGTTCGGGGTTGATGTTCTCGATCCAATATGAATTTTCCAAACACCTGTAGTACCTCTACGGTTAATTTTCGCTGATTATTTATATCGCTGAGATAGTGCCCAGATTGTTCGGCTAACTTCGACCCTGCAAAATATTGAGCCAGCAAAGCAACATGGAAATCCAATTGAAGAAGTTCTTTTTCATTTAAAGTTCTCTTATCTTGATATGATTCGATTAATTCCTTAAGCGAAAACAAGAGGGTTTTCCAAATCACCAACGAGGGCTTTGTAACTAAACCAGTTACTATTTTTGAAAAGGCAACTCCCACTGGATTGCTGGGCCAAAAATTTGTCAATGTTGGAAATGACAATGACATGGACAGTGCCGAATTTTCTTCCAATTTCTTTTGTGTCATGACAGGCTTAAAGAAATCTTGAAATAGTATGTCCAGATATTTTTTTGCGATGCCTTGGTTAGGGTTCTCACTTTCAATTGGTTTTTCCATTTTCTTTTTCTTTGAAGATGTGCAATTAATTTCATTTTGGCCCTTTCTTTTGTTAGTTGCAGCAATGTCAACTTTCTCCAAGCGAGTATTGAGCGCTTTTATTAGGTTACTAACAAATTTCTCTGCCCGACTCAATCGGCGAAACATATCCATCAATAGAACCAAATATTCTTCAAACAATTGCTTCTCTTTAATATCACCAGATTTCGTTGCTAAAATTACATTAGCCGTAATTTTGAATACATTGTCCTCCAAAATTAATGGATTTAAACGTAAAGCTGCACACAGCACCATTAAAACTTCTTTCAGGTGGGTATCTTGGACCTCTTTAATAACATCATATATTCGCTTGCCCAGGAACTGCAATGCAGTTTCGCTTTTACTCCATTCCATGTTTATGTTAACATCATGACGCGAAAACATTTCCAATACGTAAGCAGCAATAGTCAATTTGAGCGACGTATCTTCCGTAGATTCATCGAAAATATTGGTTAATATAACATTGGTGTAGTCATCAACATTTCTGCGATTAACAATAGACGATTCTAGTACCAACAATCGAACGTGCAAAGACATCTTGTTAATGCGCTCACTTAAATCCATATCACTCATTTCCATGATTAGCAGGCGCTCAATTTCAGTGAACTCTTGGAAGAAATCCACTTTCAAAGTTCTCATGATAAGTACTACATTTGTCATGGCATCCAATGTATTGGAGGTGTAGTTGGTTTGAAACTTCGTCACATCCCCACATCTCTGAATTGTTTCCTTTAATGTTCTCAAAATGGAAGCTATAAACTCGGTTTCGTTGGTACTTAGAAAATTATTGACAATCTTTGACAGGTACAACTCATAGCTGGTAAAAATTTCTTCATACACTTTTGCTTGTATTTCGTAGTCCATCCTAAGAAGGTCCTGAAGCAGTTCAAATTCGATAAGCAATGCTAAGATTTCGCACCATTTTCTTGTACTATGGTCATAGAGTCCGCTCATTTGCAAGCACCACTTAATAAATGTGTACTTTACATCTTTGCTAATCAGTCCAGGCTGTGCTCTCAACTTGAGAAGTTCTTTTAGATCGTCCTTATTTAGATGGTCATCCGGCACATCAGTGTGTTCTGATATCCACTGCAGTATTATTTCATATTTTGTTGGCAATATAAATTCCACAGATTGCCATGCTTTAATTGCAAATTTTAAGTTTTCCTCGAAGGTTTTATCTTTGCGACGTAGCCATTTCGAGAATTCTACAAAGAAAAACATAAAATAAAATCCTTCTGCGGCTAGAATTCGCTTTCTTACCCTCTTCTGTAGACATTTTACTCACAAAATATTAGAAATTTAAGAAATTTAACAAGAAAATATACTTTTTAAGATCCTCCTGAAACTTGGGAGAATTTAAATTTGTAAACAAAATGCACGTGGATATGAATGTGTTGGTAACTAGAGTTTTGTAGTTTCGAAACGAACCAGTTCGAATGAATTATTCCGCGAAAGGAACGATCGGAACTGGATCCAGCTCTTTAGACAATCTCTTTTACACATGGTTGAAGATGCATCAACGCTTGGAAACATTGATGTGTCAAAATTTTTAAAATGTTTTGTTAACAGTGAGTAGATATTTTATGTTTTCTTATACGACGCAAATCGAGTGTTGTTATAATAAACATTTCTAAACAATTTTTACAAATTTCAATAATTTTCATTTTCAATTTCAAAATTTGTTTGACTACCTGTATTCTACCATGGTACAATGAAGAGAAGGTAGGTCAACTTTGAAAAAATTGCAAGTATAGAGGTCTACCTGTTTGGCTTGTAATGTCAGAATTAGTATCAAAACAATAAAAAATCAAACAACTTGTTGCATTTATTTTGAATAAATAATTGAAAACCGCGATAACTGAATGAAAGGTCAACACTTCTTTTCAAAACCAGGTTCTATATATCTCTAAAGGATTATTTCGCTACAAAAACTCTAGATTTTGTCGATGCATACGATGAAATAAACATTTTGAAAACATCCGAATTTGAATGTTTTCTGAACAATTTTTTTTGTTATTGAAAAGAAAACACATACATAAACAAATAAAGATGACATATTAAGCCAAGAAAATAAAAAAATTGAAATCATATGGTATCATTGCCCTACCTTGATATCATTGTACCATGTATTCTACCATGTTTTTACATCTACCGGACAACAATGCAAACGATGTGCACATTTAGGTATATTTAAAATAGATTGGTTAATTTATAAAATGTGAATAAAAAGAAAAGTTTTCAAATCGCGATTGAAATGTAAATAAAACATTTATGAATTATGTTGGAATGGGATTTACATATGTGCAATCATTTTTTAGCCATGTTTATTTCCGTATGTATGTGGAAATTTTTATTTTACATATGACTAGTAAGTTCTGCTATCACAATTTTGGACATCTCTTTTTCCTTTCATTACATTGTGATTATATTCATGACATAATTACAGAAGTGAGGACATGGTAGAAGAATACAACAAGTTTAAAAGCAGTAAGTTCGACCAGACCGAACTTTAAATATCCTCCACCATTTGGAACAAATTTGGAAATTTTCAAAAAAATAATCTTGAAAATACCGAATTTAGCCGTTATATTGGGGTCTATACGACGTGGACCTACATAGGCATTGTTTGTCATACGCCATTACCATATTCAAATTCAAAACTTGAAATAAACGGTGAATAATATAGTTAAAATCATCAAAATACCGTATAGACGGAGGTACTGTTTCAACGGAGCTATACGAAGACCTGGACCTTCATAGACAATTTTCTGTCACAGGCTATGGCATCTATTACGAACTTCAAATACGACAAATCAAACAATTTCGTTGAGTATTGCACCTAAAATAGTCAAAATACCGAATATAGGAAGGTACTGATATATGGGGCCAAACGAAGACCTGGACCTGCATAGACAATTTTCTATCACAAACTGTAGTTCCATTACGAACTTTAAATGCGTAATTTGAAACTACTCCGTTGAATAATTACGCTAAAATCATTAAAATGCCGAATATGGGAGGTACCATTATATGGGGTCTATACGAAGACGTGGACCTGCACAGACAATTTTCTCTCATATATATGAAAACATGGACCTAAATGGCCCATTTATTAACTTAACCTGCCTACTGGCAAAATAAACATGTGTGCAAAATTTTAGCCTTATATCTCAATTCGTTCGAAAGATAGCGTGATTACAACAGACAGACGGACATCGCTAAATCGACTTAGAATCTTACGCTGATCAATACTATATAAACTTTGTTGGTTCTGACATGAGTATTTCGTGGAGTTACAAACGGAATGACAAAGTTAATATACCCTCCATTGAATGGTTATATAAGAAAACTTTTAAAAACCTACTTATTTTTGATAAAACATTTTAAAAATTTTGACATATCAATGTTCTTAAGCATTGATGCATCTACCCATGGTACAATGAAGAAAAGGTAGGCTAACTTTGAACAAATTTTTAGTATACAGGTCTACCTGTTTGGCTTGGAAAGCGGGCATAGCCTCAGGGCTGTATTTCTGTAGTTTTACGAAGCTGTTCTACCTCCTTGTTGTACCATGAGTTAAGCCCTTTTTCATCGCAACATATAAATAAATGAAATGAAAAGAATTAAAAGATAGAAATGTTTTAGTTGTTTTAGTGTGTACTCAGTTTAATATTCTTAACGGCGTCAAAATGACGACCTAAAGCCGGCCGATTTCTTCCTTGAGTTGAAGGAACATACTCCCGCGGTTCATTTAATGAATGTGTCCATCGGTTCGATTTCCTTATGTCTCATTCGTAAACAACAGAGGTCCCTCGGGGATTTTGTTTCTTTCTTTTTTATCGGGCATTCCTTTTTGATTTCTAATTTGTTTCGTTGGGGACGTCTTTCATTGTTGTTTCCCACGCGATCTGTAACAAAACAAAAACAACTCATCTCACATTAAAGGGCTGCTCCAGAACCTGCAAGAATCATAAGGGGAAAAGTGGTTATCATAGCAAAAATTTGCTGTATTAAGTGAAACCAATAGAATATCTTTCCATCTATAATGAGCAAATGTATGTTCGTTTATTCATTTCGTTATTGTAAAGAAGTAGAAACTACGCTAAGTACGGCCGGGCCGAAGTTGTTATACCCAATTTACTTTTACTTATGGGAGTTACGGGCTTAGCAGGAAATTGACTGAAACCTCCCAAATGCCGAAAATCAGGAGTTAGCCTTATATGTGAGACCGACAAACGTAGACAGATATAGTTGTATTCAATTTTCAATACCAGACATCCTAGAAATAATATCAATGCTTTACAAGCGAAGTATTTTGTGATTTCAACAGACGGACGGACACTAAACATTAACAATTTTCAATATAAATTTGATGGGGTCCCCGACGAATGTGTCTTGGTGTAGTGAAAAGAAAGACAAGTTCCCAACATACCAAAAATACAATACAGCTTGAGAATAATATTATGAAAATAGTTTATCATAAGAATTTTTCAACAATGCTTGAGAAACACTTTTTTGCACAAACTTTTCTCAAATCTGTCCTTTGTTGACAAATTTGTTTTGATTTTTTTTTGTGAAAATTGTCAACAAAAAATTATTTTCTTTGGTTAAAATCAAAATCACGCGAATTTAGGACCCATTTCCGGACGAAACTCTAAGGTAATGATGAATAATAAATCTGGGAATCTGTAGTATAAATTATTTCAATCTCATTTCAGAATGGAGGCGTCAAAAAATTGCAGGAATTCAACAGAAGTGAAGAATAAGTGGAGGAGATACAGAAGCTCAAATAAGGGGAAAGAAAGCATCTAGGTATCAAGGCAACAGGATGCAGTGACAGCTGGGATGGCAATCAATGAATGAAATGTGTAAAATAATTAAAAAATGAATAAATAAATATTTTTTTACCATTGAAAAAATAAGCTTTATAAAATATTACTTTCGTAAGCTTATTCTGCAATTTCAAGAATAAGCTTATGAATAAGGGTTCCTTTTCGATTATTCTATAATTGTTAAACAAACATTTCTCAATACATTCTCAAGATTTTCTCAAGCTTTAGGCTTATGTTTGTAAGCTTATTAAAATATTATTCTCAAGTCAATTTGGTATGTTGGGTTTATTATACATTTCACTTTATGGTGACGAGTTTAATTAAAATATTTTTTATCCATTTAGTGGAAGTAGGCGAAGCGAAAGCTGCAGATCCACAGGAACCGGTAACCCGGAAAGGATATTTAATTTCATTAAAAACTGGAGAACGGACAGAAATCCGTGAGCGAGATGTTGTAAGTTTATATTTTATGACTTTTATGACTATCCTCTACAAATAAGTACTGCCTTTTACAGCACGGACGTTGCAGGGCTGTAACAGAATTCGAGAAGCTTAATCGAATTGGCGAGGGTACCTACGGCATTGTTTGTAAGTAACAGCAATATTTATGTATTCCACAAGTCTTGCAAACTATCTCTCATTTCAGATCGTGCTAGAGATAAACGGACCAATCAAATTGTTGCTCTGAAAAAAGTGCGAATGGATCAGGAAAAAGATGGACTTCCTGTTAGTGGATTACGGGAAATTACAATTCTAAAGAAATGTAAACATGATAATATTGTCAATTTAATTGATGTAGTAGTTGGTAAGAGCTTGGAAAGGTAGAAAAACTGAGTAATTTTAATTATTTCGTATAAAATTACATTTTATTTTTTTTCTAGTATTTTCCTCGTTATGGAATATTGCGAACAAGATTTGGCATCTCTTTTAGACAATATGTCTCAGCCTTTCTCTGAATCAGAAGTCAAATGTATAGTACTGCAAGTTCTTCAAGGACTTAAATATATACATTCGCGCTTTATAATACATAGAGATTTAAAAGTATCAAACTTGTTAATGACTGATAAAGGCTGCGTCAAAATAGGTAGGTAGTCACTGGAATGTTGAATTGTTACATCGGAAGTATGAAATTAACTGTTTAATTCTTTTTAGCTGATTTTGGACTAGCCCGTCTATTTGGTTTGCCATCGGGACCAATGACTCCTCAGGTTGTTACATTGTGGTACCGATCTCCAGAATTACTTTTAGGATCTCCCACACAAACAACAGCTGTTGATATGTGGGCAGTTGGTTGTATTTTTGGAGAACTTTTATCTCACAAACCACTTCTGCCGGGTAACACAGAAATCGCACAGCTAGAGCTAATAATTGACTTATTAGGCACACCATCAGAAACAATATGGCCAGATTATACGAAAATGCCTGCCATTCAAAATTTCACGCTCAAAAAGCAGCCATACAACAATTTGAAGCCTAAATTCCCTTATTTATCCGCTGCAGGCTTGCGATTGCTGAATTTCTTATTTATGTATGATCCCAAGAAAAGGGCCACAGCAGAGGAAAGCCTTCACAGTAGTTATTTTAAGGAACCACCATTACGTATGTACATAACTTAATGTAGAACAAGGCCTACATAAGATGGGCCAGAAAGTCCATTTGACAAAGAAGTGTGCTATCAAAAACATAATTGTGATTTGAAATTCTGAGAGAGTCAATTCACAATTGTGCAAAAACTACTAAGTTTATTGGCTAATCGTTGTATTCCTGTCCGACCTTATGTAGGCCTTGTTTTATGGCAATATAAAAGGATAGCAGAAATAATTTAAGTTAGTCTCGATTTACACTAGGCAGTTATTATAGCAGAAATTGTCAGTTTGTTAGTAAGAGCGTGTTGAAAGTATTGGGGTCTCAATTTTCCTCACCCCTTTCAACAACAATCTGCCAGTTGCCTAATGTAAATCACGACTTATGATTTTTTCGACCATTGATATCAATTATATTTTGTACTTTGTTTTCAGCTTGCGATCCAAAATTGATGCCGACCTTTCCACAACATCGCAACCTACAACACAACTCTACAAAGCCTACTGTAAGCACCACCCATCAGCTTGGGCTATCAGTTCCTGAATTACCGGCGGTTTCAGATTTGCTCGGAAGTCTTTTAAAAAAAAGCCGCATGGAATAAACTACTTATGATTTTTTTTATACAATAAAATAAATATGTGCAGTAGTGTGCCACAAGATACTAATATATTTAAATTACAAACGTTTACATTTTTTATTGGATTTTACAGATATATAAATGCTACTGAAACAAAACTACTGGTAGTTAAAAATTCTGTTTTTTTTTGTTTGCTTGAAAAATTAATAACCAAACAATAATTTTTTGGGATGAAGTAAACTTTCACTAAATGTATCCTGCTCAATTTCTTTCAGTTTAAGAATGTAAATAGGTACAATAAGGAGGTGACGTGGACTAACACACTGTTTTTTTAAACTTGATGCAATGCTTAATATATGGGAAGTTGACAAAAGAAAAGACGGGCCAATTTTAACGAAAATAATTTAAATTTAAACGTACGCTTCTTTCTTTTTCCATGAAATATATGATTTTAAACGTGGTCATAAATGAAAAAAGGCAGATTTTGACTGCCAAAAGAAAAAATACTCTTGCATATGTCCCTGTTCACTCTTTTTGGCACAAGACATAAGCTGGCTATTCATGATAGAAGAAAGAACCTTTGTTTTGTTTACTTATCTTTAATTTCGACCCATAATTTTGTCACCCTATGTAAGATGGCGATATTTTCATAACCATTGTATATACTCAAATCAGAGATGGGAACCTGTTTCAATAAATTTTATTTGACAAGGTAAATTGGGGAAAATACAAAGCTGGATATTATTATTTAAAAAGAAATATTGACAGCATGGGAGCCACCACCTTCAGTGGATCCGACACGCGTGCTGACAATATTGGGTAAATAAAATCCCAACCTCAGTACGGAGAGCTGGCGTTTAGTCGGCTCAAGCACGGAGGGGGGAGGCCTGGTCCTCAAAGTATCCATTAATACAGATGGCCAGGAATACTTTCAGGCTCGTGGGAGGAAACTGCACTTTGGCACAGGATGGATTCGACTCCGTCTAACGCCATCGTCGCAGTAGGAGGGAGGACCACTGTAACCAGCCGCAGCTTCTTCTCTCGTCCCTCACCAAGTTTGAAGAGACATAGCCCGGGTCCAGTGAGCGGTACATCACATATGGAATGGAGAAAAGGTTTGAACGTGTATCGTCGCTAAAAAGAACTTAATCTTCCTTAATAATTTAATCGGAGGAGACGCCACGACGGTTAGATTGGAGTCACGAGCATGAAGGGTACTCTTTTTTGTCTCCATCTACCTACGCTTTGAGTACCCCGACCCGCCAGGCGAAGTAGTAAAGAAGCTGTTCACTGAGTTGGGAAGCAGAGGCAATCTCGTCGTTGGATGTGATGCTAACGCTCACCATTTTCAATGGAGGCAGTAAGGATACGAACGCAAGAGGTGAGTCCATCTTTGTTTTTATTTTAACACATAATCCCAAAATATGTAACAGGGGAAATGAGACAACTTTTCAAAATAGGAATAGGGAGGAGGTTATTGATCTCACCCTTACAACATGGATGAGTCACTCATACTGAGTTGGAAAGTTTCCACCGATTGTTCCTTCTCGGACCATATAATAACATTCCAGGTATCGGTAGAGGGATTGCATCAAAAACTGCATAGGAACCCGAGAAAGACTCGATGGGATAAATTTGCGGAGCACACTGCATGGAAGTTGATATCTACTGGTAATCTCCCAGTAGACTCCGCCTCCGATGTGGACGAGTCCGTTAATTTGATAACTAAAGTCCTGATTGGGAAATTTGATAACTAAAGTCCTGATTGAAAGAGCTTGTCCGCTTACCTTCCCGGGAAAAAAGTGCCAACCTGCTTGGTGGTCGAAAGACCTAGCCCAGCTCATGAAGACAAGCAGACGCCTTTATAATAGGACCAATAAGACCAAACTGGGCTCGGACTGGGAGGCTTATAAATCAGCCTTCAACAAGTACAACAGTGTGATCAAAAAGGCCAAACGAAGATCTTGGGTTTTCTTTACTGAGTCCATAGGAGATGTAAACAATGTTAAAGGACCCCACACCCATAGGATGTATAAAGCGGAATGACTTTGGTCTAGAGGCACTCAACCTGTAAGCCAGTACTCACTTTCCGAACTGCTCCGATGTGGTAAATGACCAATTGTTAGATCGGTCTAGTCAGCATCGTGGGGCGGAGGATGTAAGTCTGACTGAGAGGATTTTAAGCGCTCCCAAGATTTTGTTGGCTATAAACTCATACAAACCTTTCAAGTCACCGGGACCAGATGACATTATTCCCGCCATGCTACGGTAATAATACATTTCTGGAGGCGATTTTTAAGGCTTGCCTGCGTCTCTCTCACATTCCATCACTGTGGAGGAAAGTTACAGTCACTTATATTCCCAAGGCTGGGAAACCAAGTCATGTACTTCCAAACGACTACAGGCATATTAGTCTCTCATCCTTTCTACTGAAAACGCTGGAGAGACTATTAGACATTGAGATTAGATCTATGATACCCCTGACCTTGTTGAGCACAGCTCAACATGCCTATATGAAAGACAGATCTGTTGAATCAAGGCAACACGATGTCGTGGGTTGTGTAGAGAGAAACCTGAACAACTCGTTTTTCACTTTGGCAGCCTTTCTCGATATTGAGGGAACCTTCAATAATGTCACAATTCACAGTCCCCTAGTAAAACTTAGTATACCACCATTCCTGGTTGACTGGATTGATGTTGCTCAGCAGCAGAATCATCAACTCAAGCATCGGGGAGTGTTCTGTCAGGAAAACGGTCACTAGGGGCACCCCGCAAGGTTGGGTTCTGTCACCACTACCCCTTCTTTTGGTGATATATAAAATTCTTATCGAACTGGAACAAGGTGGGACAAAGGTCGTGGCTTCCGCCGATGATGTTGTCTTGCTGATTGCTGGGAAATTCCCTCAAACTTTTTCATATCTTACGCAGGGAGTTCTAGTTAAAATCTCCAGATTGGCACGCTGCAATGGAATGGCGTGAACCCATCAAAAACTGATGCCTATCCTTGATGGTGTTATGCTAAGCTAAGCAAAACCAGAAGCTAAGGTGGAAGAGGAACATCGAGGAGCGAGCGAAGAAGGGCCTGATTGCACTTTATTCCTGCAAAAACTCCATAGGAAAAAGCTGGGGTCTCAGACCTCACATAATCAAATGGTTATATGTGTCTGTCGTCCGACCAATTCTAACCTATGGGGGGCTTGTTTGGTGGCATTCCTTAGGGAAAACCACCTTCAGTAAAAGCATTGATAAAGTCCAAAGAGTTGCATCGCTACTAATTACAGGCGCGTTCAGGAGCATACCTCAATCCGCACTAGACACCCTACTCAATTTAAAATCGTTTGGTTTATTTGTAGAGGAACAAGCCGCTAGGTGTGCCCTGCGACTCAATAAACTGGGACAATGGCGGAGTCAGCCCTTCGGATACTCCGCCATTATCAAGTATGTGGGAAGCATAGTAAATCAGGCTATAGCTAGCGATTTTATATCACCTAGACACAGATTTGAACTACTTGATATCCATACACCTAACAGAGACATTTGGACTCGTGACACTCCACCTTTTAACGGTATACCTGTCTATACTGATGGATCAAAGATGGAAAGTGGAACGGGAGCCGGGTCTACGGTGACAGTCTAAATATCCAACGATCCTTCAAACTAAACAATGACTGTAGCGTTTTTTAAGCAGAAATCTTTGTCCACTGCCCAAATCCACTGCCCAACTCTTTTCCTGCCTCTCCGACACCAAGGCAGCAGTCATTCTCCAGTTAGCCAGAAGACTTAAATGGCTAAAGACGACACGTTAACACACAGTGAATAGAAACCTACTAATTTCTCTACTCTCTATACAAATCTTACTTCTTCACTCTTCGCTATCCATTTCCTTTTCTCCTCCCTATTCTATTCTCGTATTTTTTAATTAGGATGAAAGAAATTTTTTGCAGAGGTAGGTATTTTTACCCTGATCCCGGGAAACTATTTTTTTCTTGGGGGACGGACCTGGGACCCCAGACCCGAAAGTCCGGGTTCAAGACCCCGACTAGACCCGGATCAGCTTACCTTATTGAAAGCCTATGGAAATACCTATCCAACAAGTGGTCACATGAAGGGGTAAGTTGTCATGGTTCGGAAGTTATAGTCAAATTATCGATTTTTTGGACCCGGATTTTTTATGAAACCCCCAAAAAGTAAAAAAGGGCCCATTATGGGGGTCAACAAAATTGTTTCCAAATTATGGGTGACACTCTTACCTATCCAAAATGCTACAATTAGTGCTAATAACTTTTTCGGGTCCAGAGATATGGGTCTTTCCATCCTCATAACCCGATTCTAACCAGTTCATTAAAATGATGTTTTCAATTAAAAAAGGGTTTGTTTCGCGTAAGCATTAAATTCAGAAATCTTTGGTTCGCGTTAGCCGGTGTATTTTCATAAGCTTTCCAACGATATCTATATTGTCTATATCGGGTATTTGGATCCGGGTCTAGTCGGGGTCTTGAACCCGGACTTTCGGGTAAAAAATCTGGGGTCCCAGGTCTGTCCCCCAAGAAAAAAATAGTTTCCCGGAATCAGGGTAAAAATACCTACCACTGGAAAAAATTAAAAAAAAAATTGAAGAGTTTTTACTAGAGTTAAGCCAAGTTCAGAGGTTTTTAATTTTTAACAAATTTCAATAATTTTAATAAATTTTCATTTAAAACTCTGAAGTCCAAAAAGGGTTTGGGAAGGTTATTGTATATTGTTATAATTTTATCATACATTTTTACAAGTTTTTATTCTCTTTTCTTTATGGGTAAAACAGTTCTCCCACACGTTTCAATAGTTGCTCTTTTTTGCTGACATTACTGTAAATTTTACAGTGTAAAATACGAAATTTGATGTGTTGCCGATGAGCGTCAACCATGTCATGCATGCCCGGCTTCTTAATCGGAAAACTCGATTTGTTGTTCCCTAATTTGTTGGGGTAGCGGCGTTTAAGCTTTAAAGGATTTCGAAAATTTATTTTATTGTTTATATCATAATTACGTAAAATACATACAATTTTACTTGTTATGAGTGACGACAACTTGAACGAGGGTTTCCATAAATGGAATCCAATGGAAAAAGACTACAAAAGCGTGGAATTCAATCAATATTGTACAGGACCTGGAGCCAACCTTGATTCGTCTTTGCAATTGGCAAACAATTACAACAATGGAAAGGCAACTCCAACGAAGGATGCTCCAACACCATACTTGGTATTTAAAAATATGCCACCCAAAATGAGCAAGACTGCTTTGAGAAATATATGTTCAAAGCATGGCAGCGTAAAATCCGTAAGGGATAGTCAAAAGTGTGATTACTTCTTTGTTGATTTCGCGACAGTGGCGTAAGTATGAGTGTAACATAAACTCAATAAGCGAAAGATATTTGCATTTGTAAACTTGAAACCAATTACCGGGAAAAGATAACTTTTACTGGAGGTAGTTTTTCCATCAAAAACGATGGGCATGTCTGCATGATTTAACACCTCCTTTGATATTGGCCACTAAAGTTTATATCGCCACACGAATGATTATGTTGAATGTTGAACAGAAGTTGCATAAAAAAAGTAAAAAATATTTTGCGTTATTTAGTTATTGCAATATGGTATGGAGTACTCTATTAGTATACATCATCTGCAACAGGTTACAGCATAAATCTAAGTTTTAAGTATAATGTTTATGAGAAACAACGTCCCTTTGATGTATTGTGTTTAAGTCGATAACATATTTATAAATTGTATTACGATTCATGTTCAATATCATATTATCTCTATTTTATATAGTGATATGGAAGCCACATTTCGTGCACTGGAGAACAATAATTACGGATTCCAAGTGTTTGTAGGAAGACACAAGAAAAATCTAACGCCAATGGATTATAACAAAGAAAATAATATAATAGCCGTACAGCCACGCACAACTGGCATTGATTATCAAAATCGTACAATCAGAGTTTCAAGCAAACAACTACCTAGACCAATAGTTGAACAAAATCGACAGATTGAAGAGGACAAATGTAACGGCTATCCAGCAGAAATATTTAACAATGATGCCCACTACTTAGAACGTGAGGACGTAAACGATCCCATAAAGCACAGCAAATTCAAATATCAAACAGGTCGTTCCTATATACAGTAAGTTTTTGCAATGTTTTAACATAGATGTGGCAGACCTCTGCAATTTGATTTTATTGCAAACAAATTTCAGAATGTCGGACAACATAAGGGAGTTCGTAGCAAAGAAATGCGAGGAATCCACCGGTAGGTTCTCACCATCCACCGAAAAATATGTTAATAAACTAAATGGGTTTGAAAAACCCTCTCAAATTGGAAAATGCAATACTTGCGAACGTGAATGCGACACAATTTGTAGCCGTTGTTCGACCCACTACTGCAGTGTGGAATGCCAAAGAAATGATTGGCAGGAACATCGTTACGTATGTGGAAAACCAAAGTATGTAAACAAATTTTTACAAGATTTTGTATTTATCGTTCATACATTTACGTTAACAAAAATAGAATCTTCATTCAAACAGGCGCAGAATTATTGAAAATACTTCACTATATATGACTTATTAATGCACTTTTAGGAACTTGCAGAAAATCTCATTAGAACACAAAAAATCTCAAGCAACAATTACACAATCAAAGCCAAGTGCTGTAGAATGCTCGAAAACATTAAATTCCCCAAACAAGAACACAACAGAAAGTTATTGCAATCCTCAAATTCCTAGGAGTGGTAATATTGTTACAATAACTTCTATAAGTAAAACAAACATTGTATTTATTCGAGCCAAGACGTATGAAGATAATATGAGTTATTTTAAAACAATTGATGGTATACAAGCTTTAGGGAAAAAATTAAAACCCCTAAAAGATAAACCAAAGTGTGGCAATGTTGTTATTGCTAAATTTGGTGATCAATACAATCGAGCACTTGTACTGAATTCCGATAATTCTGAAAAAATATTTGTTAATTATATGGACTATGGCAATTTGGATAACTTAAGACTGGAGGATTTGTATGAAGCCCCAATCGAATTTTCCGAAAAACCAAGGCATGCGTTGCCAGTAATACTTAAGGATGTTCCAGATTGCTACATGACCGAACAGATACGGAATTTTATGTATTCTTATCTAAATGGCATTAATGTTTGTATAAAATACAAACCAGAGGATTATCAGCAGGAAAAGGGTGTTTATCAGGTGGAACTTATCGATGAGACGACACAACAGAATTTAAACAAAATGATTGTGAAATTGTCTAAGCCTACAGAACCACAGTCAACCAATGAAATTTGCTATATAGAGGTAAGTAATTTTAAAAAATCACGTTAATTTGAATTCTTTTAAATTTCAGTATTTTTGCAATAACTAAAACTGTGTGCTGATGCTGACCAATTTGTAGCCAAGTTTATTTATAAACGAAATAAAGCTAATAACATGTTTTCTTTCAAAACCCGCAGTACCTCCAACAGAAACATTTACCCAGTGGTGAAAATATCGAATTAATTGTAATGGACAATTCATCAATGAGTACCGGATGTATATCTTGTACCACAAAGCCCTATGCAGTGGAGATCCAGAAGTTCCAGAAGGAATTGCAAAAATATGTGGAAATGATACCAAAAGAAGGATATGCGCCGAGGTAATTTTGTTTTGTGTATGGCGTAACCATAATATAACAATTTGTTTCCCACGTAGGCAAGATGAACTTTGTATTGTAAAATACAACGAAGATGGTCTTTGGTATCGAGGACGTTGCTTGGAAGTGGTGGGAGATGGATATCCCACAATTCTATTCATTGATTACGGTAATGTGTCAATAGTTCACATCGATGACATTCGACGCTACCCAACACAGTTTACTTATCCAATCTATACAGCAGACTGTGAAATTGAAGGTTAGTGTAAAGTTTTGAGTTGTTTTTTTTTATTAGAATTGTAATTTATTTTTTTAAAGGATTGCCGGAATCCTGCAATGAAGAAATTGTGGCTAAACTTGAAGAACTTATACCTCATGGCAGCATTGTGAAGTGCAATCGCGTCAAAGCATTTTCTGATGATCATTTTTATTCCATTTCATTGCCAGATGTTATTCAAAGATTATCCAAATGTGGTTTGCTGTAATTGAACAATATTTGAATAAGTAATCCTAATGTTTAATATTTTAACGATCGTGCACGTTTCCAATATTCGTTTGTATAATAATTTTTAGTACTGAGAGCATTAAATGTGCGACTCGTAAATCTGGGTTTTAAATTTTATACAATATGCCAATTTATCAATTGTATGAAGGCTTGTTTTAAACAAATGACAACATTATTAAGAATAAGATAAATTAGTTATTTTACAAAAGAATTATGAATCTTCAATTAAATTGCTAAGGAATCCTTATGACTCATCCTAGATCATTGAAGAAAGTTAATTAATTAATATTTTATTAAATGCGATTCATTGCGCTGTTTTGCAATATTTTCCCTCTATCCTACGATGAGAAAATCTTCGGTCGGAATTGTGGCGGAAACTTTAGAATAGTGGACCTGTAATATATATATAGGGTGAGTCTTAGTCTCATACGGCTGGATAACTGCCATCTAATGTACAATTATGCCGAAATGTGTCGTGCGCACCAAATTTTAAATTTGAAAAAAAAAAAAAAACATTAATGGAACTATGTTGAAAATAAAAAAAAAAAAACAATACAATAATTTCAATCTGTAAAATGCTTTAGTAATCCTCATTTATTTTTGTAACTATCATTGTTTTGTCTTGGTTGGACCTTCCCTATTTGGATAATACAGCAGTGAAGAACATGTAAGCCTAGTATGAAAGGTAAGTATTTTTATACGGTTCGTCGTATTTAAACCTTAAACCCTAACATAATCCAAACAAATTGTTGCACTTTCTCCCACTGCGATGCGATTTCGAACCATTTCTGCTGATGTTGCTGTCTTCTTCCGTCCACTTCCTTGACGAGCAATGGTACGAGACACAAAAGGTTTATTCACATTTAAATGCTGGAGTGCTCTAACGATAGCCAATTGTGGTTTTCCAGCCAAATATAAAGAAATAACACTATAACGCTTGAATTCCATCACGAATAATTTTTTTCTGCAAAATTCTCACCAAAATGCTTTTGTACGCTTGTAAACAATATAATGAGCTGTAACTGGAATAATTTTAACAGCTGTGGGAGTGGCTCAGAAATTACAGCAGTCTGAAGTTGGTTGTAGTTTTTTCATCTCACCCTGTATGTTTATATTTCAGCAATATGCTGATTGCAAATACTTTACGCTGGCCGAATATAAATTTGTACAAAACATTGTATTTATTAACAACAAATGTTTAACAATTTGTCTAAAACTTTTAAACCAAACATAGGTCGCTTGTGTGTATATACAATAAATTTAGTTGTGCTATCATGTATTCATTAGGAAAGCTTGCTTTTTTACTAATTCCTTAAATGTCCCACTATCTCGTGTAATAAGTTCGTCATAGGTGCCTTGTTCGGCAACTTGTCCATTATCTAATACAGCTATTGTATTAGCATTACGTATGGTACTTAGTCGATGGGCTATTGTCAAACAAGTTCTTCCCTTCGCCAATTCCTCCAAAGCATTTTGAACTAATTCTTCCGAGACGGAGTCCAACGCACTTGTTGCTTCATCTAATATTAAAATGGTAGGATTCTAAAACAAAGATGTATATATTTTTAAGCATGTAGTTATTACTTATACTGTTCACAGATACAACTCACTTTGATTAATGCTCTTGCGATTGCGACCCTTTGTTTCTGTCCCCCACTCAACATCATGCCTCTCTGGCCCACTAAAGTATCCAGACCATTGGGTAATTGTTCCGCGAATTCGTCAACATGAGCTTTTCGTACAATATCTTCGAAGTCAGATTCTTTTATTGTATCTCCTGGATTGAGTCCATATAGTATATTTTCGCGTATTGTCCCAGAGAAGAGGACAGGTTCCTTGAAGAACAAATTTTTGTTATTTTTAATAAATTTCAAATACACGTACTTACCTGACTTACAGCTCCAATGTGTTTTCTTAACCATACCGGACTTACATCTCTTAAATCGAGATTATCTAATAAAATGCGACCCTTTAATGGATCGTACAATCTTAGTAACAATGATGCTATTGTACTTTTTCCTGAACCGCTACGTCCAACAAGAGCAGTTGTTTGCCCATGTCTTAAAACTAAACTAAAATCATTTAAAACTACGGAATCCGGTCTGGCGGGAAAATTGAAATTAACACCTTCGAAAATAACTTCTCCACGCGGCTTTATCTCTGGTATCATACCAGCATTTGTTGGTATCAGACATTTGCGGTCTAAAATTTCCCATATTCTTTGTGCTGAACCCACTCCTTTGTTAAGCTCGGTGTAAAAATTGGAAAGTCCGTTTAGTGATATTGCCGAATATCCAGCGTATAAAATAAACGACGTCAGAGCACCAATAGATAGAGCGTCTTGAATTACCAAATTGCCACCATAATACAAAACTGATATTATAATGATGTTGCCTGACATGCCAGTCTAAAAAGTAAAGGAATTGAAAGAAAAGAATAAATAATTAAAATATGTTATTTCCCATAAAATAGGCTCTGTTCTCAATTTTTTGAATAAAAACATAATTACCGTTCCAAAAAACATTGCTCGAGCAAGAGTTTCTTTATAACCCAGTTGTAAAGCTTCTCCCAGCAAATTATCGTATGTTTTACACTCTTCATTTCTCTTGAGAAGGTTTTTACAGTTTTCACATTTCCCAAACGTTCTTCTGCAGACTTGGAAATATCGGCCAACTTGTCTAAAAGACTACGTGTTATTTTGCGGACATAACGGCCATAGACAATAGCTATCCCTGCAACGCATGGCACCACACATGTACTGATGAGGGCCAACTGAGGTGATGTGTATATCTGAAAACGATTGTAAAATTGCATATCCATGTCATTTTATAATCTAGGATTACATACCATCATTCCTGTACCTGCTAACACCATGACCGTCGATCGTAAACCATCTGATAAGTTTTGGCTCAGTGAATTTCCGACTAAATAAGTATCTGTTGCCAAACGATTTACTAGTTCGCCAGTGCCTTTTTGATCAAACCAACCGACTTCTTGATTTAACATCCGTCTATATAGTTTTGATCGTAGGTCGCGAACAATCCGCAAAGCTAGAGGTAACAACTGAAGAAATGCATTTGCGTCAAACAATTTAAAGAATGAATTAAACTTACATGCACTATTGAAAAAGTAAATGCGACCAAAATTTGCCAAACCTCCAATTAAAAAAACGCCGCATAGTATCAAAGAAAAATGTTTTAATCGGTCCAGTGCTTGGCCAGCTTTTTCGCTATCTTTGTCAAATATGATATCCAGAATTTTCCCAAGAACAAACGGAACACTCATTGTTATGGAGGAGGAAATAACCAAACAGCCAATGGCAGCTACAATAGTACACGTAAGTAGCCAATTAAGAAAAAAAAAACGACTGTGAACTGTCCTTACCAGCCAATACCAGTTTTTCAGACTTAGCCAAGCCCATTAGTCTTGCAACATCGCTTTTCTTAATTTTGACCTTTGGCGCTTTACCCTTTCCGGCAGCTTCAACATTTTTCAGCCGCCGTGATATCCATGAATTAGCTTGACGATTCCTGGATTGCAACAACTGTCCTTGAGACTTTGGCATACCATTCTGCAACAATCGGTGAGATAAATTCTGTCGACCGGTAGTAAAGTTTCTAAAAGTCCAAAAGACGTTGGGTGATGGTGATTTCGTAAGACGTGCACATTTCAGACACTGTAACAACATTGTTAGTTGGAGTGATTTATGTGAACCGGCAGCTATGATGTTTTCATTAATATTTTCATTTATTATCAAGGGGTTTGTAAAATTTTTTACTTAAAAAATATGTTTTTTTTATTATATTCTTAAACTTAAGTATAGTATAGTATATTTTATTTGAGTCTTCTTCTTTTCAGTACAATGATAACATACAAAGCGAATGGTTATCATAATACTTAGAACTATATTCGTCTTGTTCTAACTATAGTGATTGAAGCATTTGCTACATGCGAACGATAACAAAGAGTAAAAAGATAAAAACAATGGTTGTGAGAGAGAGGCTTGCTCATTGCCTCAGCTGTGACGAACAGAGCGATTGTGTCTGCAAACTAATAAATATAAAAGTTGTGTTCCAGTACTTTTTTAGTAGTAAAACTAGCAGAAGAGAGAACAGTTCGAAATGTCATTCTCAATTAGGTGTGCTCAAAAAATAAGGGAACGGAAAATTAGCAGAAATGCGATAAAATGTCAAAATTCAAAATTCCAAGAGTAAACAGTCCAAATCGGACTGGTGAAACCTTACTGAAACGGACGCCAAAATTTAAAAAAAAAATAGTATTGAAGACGATATGTTGAAATTAATAATCTATAATAATAATTAATAATCTGATTCATCATTCAGCCAGTCCTTTTCACTACTGGAATCATCCAAAAGTGTTCCATATTTTCCCTTTTTTTTGCACTACAAATATTAGTTTTTCCTTTAGTTTTTAAGTAGATCATTTCTTTATTTTTGTTATGACGCGGGAACATTGAAATGTATCAATACATTTTTCAACCTTGTTAGCCCTGCCAATTAAATGTCAAATTCACAATTTGCACATTTCTGCTCGGCCAAATTCATGTAGCTAAAACAAGCAGAAATGTGCACCACTCAGCGCCATTTTTTTCTCGAGAGAGCTGCAAGTTTTGCTAGTTTTTGTAGTACGGGAACGCGTTGTAGCAGAATTAGTACTAATTAGTACTAATTTGTAGGTTCTGGAACACAACTAAAATCAAAACAAAACTTAAAAAACTAAATAACAAATAGATCTGTTTTAGACAGCGACTAACAGATTTGTATGTGTAAATATCACAGATTTGTTTTAAATAACATGAATTGTTATAAAATCGAATGCCCAGGTAGAGCTCACAATAATTGGTGAGTAAATTGTTGTAACTAAGTTTTTTTTTTATACCCTCCACCAAAAAAGGTATGGAGGGTATATTAACTTTGTCATTCCGTTTGTAACTCATCGAAATAATCATTTTAGACCCAACAAAGTATATATATTCTTGATCAGCGTAAAATTCTAAGACGATTTAGCCCTGTCCGTCCGTCTGTCCGTCTGTTGTAATCACGCTACAGTCTAAACGAATTAAGATAGGAAGCTAAAATTTTGCACAGATCTCTCTTTTGTATGCAGGCAGGTCAAGTTCGAAGATGGGCTATATCGGTCCACGATATCGTATAGCCCCCATATAACGGTACCCCCCGATATTCGGTATTTTGATGATTTTACCCACATTTTTCAACGGAATTGTCTGAAAATCCACACAAGGAGTTCCTTGTGGGTAATTTATACCTCGGCAGAGAATTATCTATATAGGTCCACGATATCGTATAGCCCCCATGTAACGGTATCCCCCGATATTCGGTATTTTGATGATTTTACCCACATTTTCAACGGAATTGTCTGAAAATCCACACAAGGAGTTCCTTGTGGGTACTTTATACCTCGGCAGAGAATTATCTATATAGGTTCACAATATCGTATAGCCCCCATATAACGGTACCCCCCGATATTCGGTATTTTGATGATTTTAGCCACATTTTTCAAGGAATTGTCTGAAAATCCACACAAGGAGTTCCTTGTGGGTACTTTATACCTCGGCAGAGAATTGTCCATATAGGTCCACGATATCGTATAGGCCCCATGTAACGGTACCCCGCTGATATTCGGTATTTTGATGATTTTACCCACATTTTTCAACGGAATTGTCTGAAAATCCACACAAGGAGTTCCTTGTGGGTACTTTATACCTCGGCAGAGAATTATTTATATAGGTCCACAATATCGTATAGCCCCCATATAACGGTACCCCCCGATATTCGGTATTTTGAAGATTTTACCCACATTTTTGAACGGAATTTTCTGAAAATCCACACAAGGAGTTCCTTGTGGGTACTTTATACCTCAGCAGAGAATTATCTATATAGGTCCACAATATCGTATAGCCCCCATATAACGGTACCCCCCGATATTCGGTATTTTGATGATTTTACCCACATTTTTCAACGGAATTGTCTGAAAATCCACACAAGGAGTTCCTTGTGGGTACTTTATACCTCAGCAGAGAATTATCTATATAGGTCCACAATATCGTATAGCCCCCATATAACGGTACCCCCCGATATTCGGTATTTTGATGATTTTACCCACATTTTTCAACGGAATTGTCTGAAAATCCACACAAGGAGTTCCTTGTGGGTACTTTATACCTCAGCAGAGAATTATCTATATAGGTCCACAATATCGTATAGCCCCCATATAACGGTACCCCCCGATATTCGGTATTTTGATGATTTTACCCACATTTTTCAACGGAATTGTCTGAAAATCCACACAAGGAGTTCCTTGTGGGCATTTTACCTCCTCAAAATGAAGTGTCTATGTAGGTCCACGATATCGTATATCCCCCATATAACTGTAACCTCCGATATTCGGTATTTTGATGATGTTAGCCACGCTTTTCGATGGAATTGTCTTAAAATCAACACAAGTAGTTCCTTGTGAGTACTTCACCCCCTGAGAGAGAATTGTCTACACAGGTCCACGATATCGTATATCCCCCATATAACGGTACCTCCCGATATTCGGTATTTTATGATTTGACCCACATTTTTCATCGGAATTGTCTGAAAATCCACACAAGGAGTGCCTTGTGGGTACTTTATACCTCGGCAGAGAATTATCTATATAGATCCACGATATTGTATAGCCCTCATATAACGGTACCCCCCGATATTCGGTATTTGATGTTTTTAGCCATATGTTTCAACGGAATGGTCACAAGGGGTTCTTTGTACACAAGGGGTTCTTTGTGAGCACTTTACCCACCGACAGAGAATTCTCTATATAGGTTAACGATAACGTATAGCTCTCATATAACGGTACCCCGCGATATTCGGTATTTTGATGATTTTAGCCACATTTTCCAATCGTATTGTCTGAAAATCCACACACGAAGTTCCTTGTGAGTACTTTACACGCAGGACATAGATTTGTCTTTATAGGTCCACAATATCGTATATCCCCCCATATATCGGCACCTTCCTATATTGGATATTTTAAGGATTTTAAAAGAATTTTTATTGGATTTTAATTTTTTTGAAAATTTTCTAATTCGTTCCAAATGGTGGAGGGTATTCAAAGTTCCGCCCGGCCGAACTTACTGCTTTTTACTTGTTTAAATTAATTCTTATCCTCTGTGACAACCCTGTATATTTTTTTCGTAGAACTGTGGCAGTGTGTATACAGCGGAATCTTCATCGGGTTCATTATAATTCCTATTGGAGACAAATATGGTGATTCCGACCAGTTCGTGTATTTTTCCAGTTCGTGGATTTCATTTAGGAGGAAGTTCTCATGCGTGGCCAGTTTTTCAACAAATCTCTTCTGTTGGTTTTGTGCATACTTACAGAGAGGAACAATACTTGATGTATTGTAAATGTAAGTATTTGAGTATCTTTTTTGTTGACTTGAGTAAGATTTGTTGATACATTTTCTTAATATTGTCCGCTCAAGGATTTCCAGTTCTTTGGCTACTATTGGTGAAATGGTAAACCAGACCGGGAACCCATACAATAAAATAGGCCTTATCGCTACTTTATAGAGAAGTAGTTTTGTGTTCTGGGGTAAGTATTTGTTGTTTAAAATGTGTGAGAACTTTCCTAATATTCCTTTTGCCTTTTTATGATAGATCGTGCGTGCTGGTTGAATTTGAAAAGGTTGGTGAAATGAACCCCCAGATATTTTATTGACGTTTTCAATGGGATTTCAATGTCTTCCAATGTCAACCGTAACAGCTTACTTTCTGGGACTACATATTTTGCACATTTTCCAGAGGCGTTTCGGAAGCAAATTGCGGCTGATTTTGAAGCGTTGATTTGCATACCCCACGTTTTGTAGTAGCTGTTGATAATATTTAAATGGGCTTTTACGCTATTCAGAGCGGTTGTCGGTGAAGCGTAGTGCGAGTAAATCAAGCAATCGTCCGCGTAAAGAATCGATTGCGAATTTTGGCCAATGTGGGGAAAATCGTACAGAAAAAAGTTAAACATATGTGGCGCCAACACACTTCCTTGAGGTACACCACTCCTTACTAACCTATTGAGGAAGATATACCATTGATGTGCACCATGAATTTGCGGCAATTGAAGAAACTAAGCATCATTTTTATGAGGTATAGATCTATGCCAATTTCAATGAGCTTATATAGAATTCCAACATGACATACGGAGTCGAAAGCTTTTGAATATCCAAAGATACAGCAACGGTGCACTTTTGATTTCTTAAATTTGATGTTATGTCGTTGTGGAACTTGAGGAGTGAGTATAGTGGTTGAATGGGCAGGTTTGAATCCAAACTGATAGTTCGGGATTGGATTAATAATTAATTGATTTTCAATTTTTTCTTTCAGGACCGATTCAAGTATTTTTCCAACGTTTGAAAGAAGTGAAATTGGCCTGAAGTCGTCCACCGTGGTGCTATTTGTTTTCTTTTGATTGGAATAATTTTCGCCAGTTTCCATTGTAAAGGGAAATAGCCGTGTTTTTGCAGTGATCTAAATACGCACGTAAAAAAATTTATATAGAATCAGGAAATTTCTTGATTAAAAAATTTGAAATGCCATCCGGACCACTTGATTCTTTGTATTTATATTCATAATAATGTTCCTTATCGTTTCAGAAGAGGTGAAGTGGAATCTATCTGGATGTTCATAGCACAAAATCTATCGTCAAAAGAATAAATGTGCGTTGTGGTGATAATCCAAACAGGAATCAACTCGAGAAGTGAGATCGTCGACTGGATTTAAAGGTAACTTTTCTTCAAATAAGTAGAATTATAAGATTCAAACTTGTTTGCTATTCAGGCTGTTTGTAATAAAGTCATTTCCATGTTGCAGTTTTTGACAATATGCTGATTTGTTTTTCCTGTTATTTGGGAAATTGCTTGAATGCAGATGGACTGGGTTTAATATTTTTAACTTTCATTGAATTTCCTGGCAGACTCTATATTACTAATTCTTTAATAATAGTTTTTAAAAGTTGGACTTGTTTAGAGAGTATAGAATACTCAAGACTGATTCTGTTTCCCGTCCTATGAAAAATTTTCTTTAATTCTTTCTGCCATTGATGCTTTACTTTAAGGAACTTCTTTATTTTATTTGGTCCGTCAAAGGAATTGCATAATTGAAGAAGCTATTCAAGTCAGAGTCAAGCAAGTTCACAGGATAGCTACATTGTACATACAGTGACCCAACAAGTACCTTTTTGAGCAGTTATTCACAATGGTTTCAATTTCTATAAAGTTGAATTTATACCAACATAATTGGGTTTATACGCTTAAAAAACAATATTGTTTTTCACTATGACTGCAACTCCAGAGAAGAATTGTCGTATAAAAATTTGTATCCATAAATCTTTACATATCTTTGTCTTTGGAGATGACATTCCTGTATGAAGGCACATCAATATTTTCACTATGTAGAATTTTTGTAGTTCAATTCTTCGACTAGTAGCAACTAGTGAACGTACGTTGAATGTTAAACATTTAAAGATTTTATGGACCATAACGTTTTACTTTAGCTAGAAGCTGTAAAAACTCCTTTTTGGCTTCGTTCTTTGGCATATTCTTGAACTCATTTAAAAAATTTGAATTTCCTGTTCCAGGGTATGTTCTTCAGGTTGTAGGAAGAAATTGGCCAGTTTCAAGAATACTTGAATAACGGCGGTTTTTGAAAGCTTTCCGTGCGATCTGTTGGCATTTTACTGAGTAAACTAGAAAAGGTTTTTACAGGTGAAATTGTCGACATATTAAAAATTTGTTAACATTTCTTTGTGCGATGTTTTATTTTCGGTGGCTTTTGCTATTTTCTGTTTTCTGACGATGACATATTGTTTATAAATTGGACATCCTTTCCAATTCGCTGGGTGACCATGTTTTTACAATTAATGCAGAAAGGATCTGTTGCGTCAGAGATGGTACGTTGGCACTCACCAGGGAGGTGTTTTTGGTCGCATTTAACGCAGTTGTATGGACTGTTGCAGTTCCGAGCTATATGCCTAAACCTTGACATCTGCGGCACTGAATTTCACTATCTTCTTTCTTGGTTTTTCCCATGTTATAGCTTGGTTCTGGAGCGTTCTAATATGCGATATTTCTGTAGTATGGAAAAAGTGTTACCATGAAAAGTCCAGTATCGACGTTATTTTTAATTGACAATGGCGTTGTGAATTTGGTGACTCTGGCAACAGTATCTGGAACCAGTATGTCTAGTTCCCTTTTATTTCTTCTGTGTCATATAGTGAGTACAGATTTAGGTGTAAATGAGTATGATCGTATATTTTTTCCTTTATATTGTCATCATGGATGAGTGGGCCTTGAGATCTGAAAAATATAATTTACTTTTAGATCTATTGACATTCTTGATCTTGAAAGGTGATTCTGGCAAACTTGTTTTTAGCTTTTCAACCAGAGCTTTGATATTGACATCAAAAATAATAATTGGAGGGCACCACGAAATTTTGGTTTTATGAGCACCATCACAGTCACTCGAATTTTTGGTGTTTTCTACAGGAGCAGACCTCCGATGTCCACATCGGCCAGAGCACCAAGAATCCATATTTGTTTTGATCTTGTGGATTATGGTTCGTTAATCGTTCATTAAGATCAGTTATGTCGATGTTGATCGGTGATATGGCGCTTTCGATCCTTTGTTTTTGCGCTCTTTTTGTATATTATTTTGGCTGGGTTTGACGCTTATTTGTTGTTGTGAATAATCTGAAATTCGAACTCGACTATGGACTTGGGTGAAAACCGAGTATTCGACTATTCATAGTCGATTTCAAATTCCTGTTGAACTAATGTGTCCTGGAGCTGGATTCTTGTTCTATGAAAATATGAAATGAAAAATATTTCCTTTATAACATTCTCATTTGAGATTTTTTCTTTATAAAGTTTTCATTTCACATTTTCATAGAACAAGAATTGAGGCCCTGTTCAACTTATAGTCTGTTCCAGAACTGCAAGAATGTAAAAGTTTTTGCTATGATAACCACTTTTGCCTTTATGCAAAACTAGGAGATTTTGCAGGTTCTGGAACAGGCCCTTAATGTGAGATAGCAAATGCGCGCTTTGAAAACCAAAATAAAAGTCGTCCCCAACGAAACGAATATAAAGGCCAAAAAGCAAAATCCCCGAGGGATCTCTGTTGTTTACGAATAAGACATGAGGAAAACTGAACACATTCACTAAAAGAGCGCGGAACTAGCTACAAATTAAATTTGAACCATTGATGAACAAAAAAGGGAAAGATGAAAATGATTTAGGTGGTTTACACCATTGAACAAAACGGTGCAGGCACTTGGATTGGGCGGGAAAATGCATGGTACAATTAAATCAAGGTAACTTCATTTCAAATTATATGCCCAATTCTGCATTTTTCTGTAACTTATCCTGTCGAATTTCACTGCATAGAAAATAGGTTCCCATCTCTGATTTGAGTATTTACAATGGATTTATAAATATTTTGACAATGAGATGATGTCAAACGAATAATTTTGCAACATATGATTGCATGACGTTACCTTCTTTAATTACCATGAGAAATTCTTTGCAAGGAAGTGCAGCGAAATCCTTTCAGATGTTTAACTATCAACATTAAAGTGTATGTATGTATATTATAAGGTAGTGCACACGTTCTCTGTTCCAGAACTGCAGTGTGGAATGCTTTACCTTTAACTCTTTAACCTTTACATGGCCCAATTATAAGGTCTACCAGTTGGAATTCCAAAAGTACAACTCTGCGATCTAATTTAGTATCAAAATTGTTATTAGAGCAAAAAAGAAAACATTTAAAA